>NC_133135.1:19152435-19257435 GCF_048418815.1 Hemitrygon akajei
CCGTATCAGAGAACTGTAATAGGCCATTATGTGACATGAATGTGTTCCAGTCTGCCAAAAAATATAGTCAGAAATCACAACATTCCTCGAACTGAAGATAGCAACAAAATGCTTAAAGTTATGGATGTAATGTCAGATGTGCCCTGGTTGATGTGATATGACCATATCAGGAAAACAAAGCTAAGTGAAGTCAGGATCCATTAGTACAGTCATCACTGATGGAGCAGCTGAGGCAAGAATTGCCCATGGCATGCACTGCGGGGCAAAATGCTCACTACGAAGACTTTTGCCCTTTTGAAATGAAATAGAACGAAGGGCTGCACAAGAACTGACGCACAGCTAAGGGTCAGAGGGAAGCAACGATGAGCAAGGAAGTCAGAGGTAATGAGACTGGAACAACTAAGCTGTTGATGTCTGTAACGAAGGATCAAAAATAGGTATCATATTTGCTTTTTAAGTATCAGCTCCAACCATATGTAGTCAGTAACATTTGCTATGACAATGAAATTCCCAATGCTTTATGATAGAATTCACTTACTGTGATGGGACATGTCCACATTTAAGCCACTTTCTGGTTAATTTAAGATACGAAACCAAAAGCATTGACAAATCTACTGATCGAATCACTGTGCCCTTTCTTTCTAAAAATCTTTACTAGTACTAATAGTGGTAGTAATACTACTATAAAATATGCTTTTTTATTCTCTGGAAAGATATGTTGCAGCTTTACCTGCTCCTGGGCAGGACCTCTTTTAGCCCAGAATAGTCTGCTGAAGGGTAAAGCAAACATCACAAGTTGGGAATTATTTCAACAGTGTTTAGTTGATTTATCTTAATCATGTAAATTTAGTAAACTTTCCATCTTTCTGTAGCTGATGCCTGGGAAGGTTGGTATTGTGCCCTCAGCTTGCATGAGAAAGCCTGGTTAAATTACACTGTGGTTGCAGAAATTATTGATGAGAACCACGGTTGAGTCTGACATCAAATTAGCGACCTTCATGTAAAAATCTGAAAAAAGATGTCTTACATAGCGAAAGCTGGTGGGAGGTAAAAAAAATCCTCATCAATGAGGCTCTCGTAAAAAAGGTGAAGAAAAGAAAGACAAAGTCAAAACTTCAAGCACTCTCATTATTAGCTCTACCTGAAAAACTCCTGTACTTCCTTTCATCAATACAGCAGGGCTTTTTGTCAGTAATTTGCAATAAGTGTCTGCAACATTTCTGTAGGGACCCAGAAATCATTATTGGCTGCAGACCTGCACTGCTCCTAATTGGAAGCATTGGGCCTTATCAACTGAGGATTTTCTAGGACCTTTGACAGATACCAATACTAAAATCATTGTTCACTTGTCAATTTAAAAGACCATTAAAACAGCTTATTTTTGTTTTAATTGGGCCTTCCCATTCTCAACATTGACCAAAAAAAATGGCCAGGATATTGGCATCCAGGTATAAAGGCATTTGTTTTCCTCAGTCAGCAGGTGCTTGCGAAGGTCTTAATCTGAAACATTTAAAGAGAGCAGAGCTGTGCATTTAGTTTTAAAGATCTGTTTTGTTTTAGAAGAACATTTCCATAGATGCAATCATTTGCATGAAGTTAAGCAGTGTCTTGCTGTAAGGCTTCCAATTAAACAAAATTGCGCCCACTTAAGATGTTTGTGGAAAGCACAGTAGGGCTAAAATCAATCACTTTGAAAGCGGAGACCTGCTGAAAGTAAACACACAAGAAATGTATGCATTATGCACTTAAAATGACCCTGAGCAGATCTTTTTTTAAAATAAAGTATGTGGAACTTCAGTGGTTTAGCAATCGTGCTCACACTGGCAGACGCAGCAAAACTAATATGTGTAAATGCTTTAAAGCAATAATCTGCTTACAGCGACACTTCCCCTAACAGCAGCAGAGCTGAGGGGAGGAAGATGATGCTTGGCAGCAAAGAGAAACAGAATTGTTTTGACACTGCCATTGAATAACAAATCATGGTTGATAATCATTTCATAGGCTAATTGCACACAGTATGTTACGCCGTATTCAGGGGGAAAAAAAAGCCCTTTCCTTATCCCAACCCAAAACAATGAATTTGGGTTGATATTAATAATTAACCCTTCACATACTCTAAATATTTCTCGCGGTCGTCAAAGAAAGTGGTCAAAGAGTGCAGCTCATGGACAATGTTTGGGGACAGTATTCAGTGTCTATTCTTTTGGCACCAAAGTCAGCTCATTATACATGACACAAATCCAACCCAGCCTATTTACTAAACCTATTATGTGGAGGAACATATGCCTGTTTGCTGATTTCGGTGCACTTTCCATACTAAAAGGTTTAAAGAAAAATTAATTCAAAGGCTTATTTTTATCAAATTGTAAAATTATGGCCAGTGCGTACTGCCTGGTAAAATTTCTGGGAGCCAGCATTCTGTTCCCCCGCTGTTTTATTTGCTGTCAGAAAACATTTGATGCAGAAAGCATTTAAGCATGTATACAACCCATGGAGGGATTCATTTGACCTCATTATACAGCAATAAAGAAGATATCCAGTTTGTTAAATATCACCAACCTGCGTGCATTTCATATTAGATCACACAAAGTCATGCTTCAAAAAATGTTTCACGAATGCACTGCAAGTACAGAAGGGGTTAAACCGTTCTTGCCAGAAGGTGTTCTGACAAATACAGGAAAAAAAAAGGAGAGATGCATCACTCCCTTTAAGAGCAGAGCAACTGAAGAAAAAAGAGATTTATGCTTTTAATTAATGGCAATTAAACCATGCCTGTTGGCTTGGCCTATGGCAATTGTTCCCTGCAAAAAAGGAGGCCGAGCTGGTGACAAGCATTTGAATCCGCTAAGTTCTGTCAAGGGAGCTGACTCTGCAGGCATCAAAACCAAACTAAATCAATAAAAGAATTAAACTTTTATAAATTGCATTTTGACAAGTATCAGATACCGTTAAGCTTTGATATTATGAATTCCTTGGAGGTGATGCAAACAAGAAGGGCCACAGTTAGAGATCCAAATAATCAAAGAGGCTTGTTAACATGCACTGTCAGATGCATCAGTGCTATTAATTACTACAAATTAATGTGACTCTCTCTTCCTCTGGTGATTGGAATAATAATCAGCTGGAATGAGCACAGAGAACATATGCAATACTGCCAAAAATAATAAGAAGAGAAACTAACAGACGTTTGCAAGTGCTGCTACTTGCAGGCCTGATAATTTGTTTATTGCCTCAGTGCTCTATTCTTCACTAATGCAGATAAATTCTGAAAACTGGTGTGGATAGGTCATGAAATACGAACCTACAGTAGCTTTTTATTTACATTTTCATGCTTTAATCACTACAAACCACACCATTACAGTAAAATTTATGTCTTATTATACGCACCAGCTGCTATTGCGTTTTTATTGTTTCTGACAACACATAAAACTCTGTTTGATTTCATTCCCTTGGTAAATATGTCCTAAACTCCACCTGGCTTTAGCAACCTCTAACCCTCCACCATTAAAATCTCTAAGGACACTTTCCCCAGTCTTGGCTAAGCCTGTCATGGTTCACAGTATTACTGTGTGCCTAATGTACCTGTATATAGAATGAAGCTTGACTATGTATTGACTGCTTGCCTGAGAACTGACAGCGACTGTCAATATCTCTAAGGGTAGGAAGGTGGTACTCCTAAGCTAGTGGGTTTTAAGCGTTGAGTACATTCTCCTATTAGAGACGCTGAGATTTGCTCTGTGAAAGAGCTGAGCTGAGAAGCAATAAATGCCTCAAATGGGTCACAAGCCACAAAAAAAAATAATTATTTAACGCAGGGCTGGGTAACTTTAGTACAACCTGGAGTTTTCTTTTACCTAAATAAAATTTCAATATGACAGTTAGGCTCAATGAACAATAGAAAGGCAATTTTTTTTCGCAAAGGAATAATTTGTGGAAGTTTGTCACTGATGTACACTTTTTAATTTTATTCCCACCTTGAAAGATTATTTCATTGTGCTATCGGTCTCTGTGTGAATTAGAAAGGGCCTCGTCTAGACTGGCACTCGCTTTTGTCAGTACAGAAGTGAATTGAACAGCAAAGTGCAACAGCAGAAAGCAAAGACAAAGGGGGGAAGATGCGGACATTACATGCGGAAACAATTCTCATTGTGAACAACGTAATTATAATGATTTGTATTGCCGCTAAATCAGTCCAGAAGATATATATATATATATATATACCAAAAGCAGAGTTATACTGACCTAACAAGCCATAAAATGGGCATATTTAATACAGAATATTTATTTATATTTTCCTTTCCTAATCAATGGAAATGTCATCACAAGCCCTGCACCGAAAGTATAACAAAAGTTGAATTTTGTTTTAATAAAAATAAATTGGTCTAAAGCATGCCTATAAGTGTATTCTTGTGATTTGCAAATGTCACAATTTATAATGCAGTCGTAGTTATGAAAACTGTAGGTGGATTAATGCATTGCTCCTACTCTAGTGTATCAGAACA
This sequence comes from Hemitrygon akajei, assembly GCF_048418815.1. Classification (NCBI taxonomy): domain Eukaryota; kingdom Metazoa; phylum Chordata; class Chondrichthyes; order Myliobatiformes; family Dasyatidae; genus Hemitrygon; species Hemitrygon akajei. Next base: position 19,156,938 of record NC_133135.1, read on the forward strand.
TGGATTTCAGACAACAGCTGCTGAGAATTCCCCTGACTGAGAAGAATTACAAGTATTATCACCTAGATCATTAAAGCAGGCTCATAGATTGCAGAATGGCTTCAATCAATTCATCCAGGATGACTTGAAGCCAGCTGGACCCCCTCCGTGAGAACTTGACTTAATTGGTCAATAAGTGGCAGGAAAAAGTGCATGCTATTTGATAAAATTACAGGCTGAGCAGGTGATTACACTTTGGAGAACCACTGAGTGTAGACTTTGGGTCAGCCCTTTTGAAGGGGGGCCAGGATGATGTCCAGTGCTAAGTGCAGTCGTGAAAAATGTTGGCATACTTGGTGCTCAGATGTAAAGTGTATCCAGGTCATTCCTCAGCTGAGGGGAGATGCGCACATTCATCATCTCCTGGCCTCATTTCTACCTCGGCAATGGCTGTTCACCAACAGCATCTCATGTTTTATGGTTTTCTTCATTATCCTTCATTCCTGTGGTACACCAGGACAAAAATTAATATGTCAACAGTCCTGCCTCATCTGAAGCTGTTCTACTGGCGCACTCATTTTTTACCTTCACATTACATACCTAAGCTTTCCTGTCCATCTCCATTGATCGTGAATACTGCTGCTTTCAGAGCACGGCTGTTAAATACAGCGTCTCTCTAAAAGCAATGCAATTCAGAAGAATACAACCAAAGACATAATAGTATTTTAGCCTTCAATCCTCAAAGGGCAAGCCTTCTTGACCACTAGGGTGATGATATACTGTAGGTCATCGTACCCCGTAATGCAATTAATTTCAAATTTTAAAGTAAGCATAGTAGATAATTAACAACAGATTGTAATTACTTTTAAGCTCCGTGTTGCATTTGGCTTAAAAGAGTGAATGGGTCTTTGAAGAACAGACAAATTCCGCTGGGTACTTATTGCAAAAATGAAAAAAGCATGAACACAATGTGGAAAACTAGTAGAATCAGTACAAAATTATGATTGCACAAGGTAGGCTGCCTGGAAAGACTTAATACGAAAGACTAAATACTACACACTTTGGGGTGGCATGGTAGTGTAGTAGTTAGAACAACACTTTACGGTACCAGTGACCCGGGTTCAAATTGCCCGTAAGGAGTTAGCATGTTCTCCCTGTGACCGCATAGTTTTCCTCCGGAGGTTCCAGTCTCCTCCCGCAGTCTAAAGACGTACCGGTTGGAAGGTTAAGTGGTCATTGTAAATTTTCCAGTGATTAGGCTCGGGTTAAGTCGGGTGTTGTTGGACGGCATGGCTCGAAGGGCCAGAAGGGCCTATTCCACACTGTATTTCAATAAATAAATAATGAAAAAGCGTGACCACAACACCATATTATAGCGGAGAACGACTGAAATCTATACAAAATCGTGATTGCACAAGGTAGGCTGTGTGGAAAGACTCTTAATACTAAAGGGCACTCTTTTATTTTTGGCCTTAGTACATTGGAGAAAGGGCTATTAATTTTGCTGGGCATAATTTACAATTAAGATTAATTCAGTAAGAAGTCAAAATTCACACAAGGTATTATTTTTTTAAATGCTATTTCTGCTTTATTTTAAATGCATAACATCTCATTTCTAATTCTACGGGCAAGCCTATAGCACTTCCTTTAATTACTAATTCAGAGTGTGTATCAATTCTGTTCCTTGCAGAATGTGTTGTGCATTAATTCTGATTATGTACAAAACCCACCTGCAAGGAAAATATCTCTGAATTAGTAATGCTGATAAAATGAGCAACTCACCTGGGGATTTACTGGGAAACAGAATACTGGACAGAATTAGAATCATGTAGCCAAGGCTATTCATAATGTCATTAACATAAAGGCAATTAAATGAGTTTTTAACCTACAACCTTTTATTGTTATTAATGAACATTGGAAAAAAAAACACATGAGATAGGTTTGGTAATTATCTCTGCACCAAGCTCCGCAATAATGGGTTTAAAAATAAAAACAAAACAAATGATTATTGTGAGCATTTGTAGTAGACAAAACCCAAAGGAACATCTCAGCCATATTTAGTCACATGATGCTCCGCCAAGAGGGTTAATTAAATGAGTTTTTAACCATCATCAAGCAAGATTCCTAAATCTGAAATTACTGGCATTGTCAAAAGTAAATGTGGAATTTTTTTTGTTGTTGTTTTCTGGAAAGCTGTTTTGTACTTCAAGTGAGCAGCCTTTTAAAGGCAAACACAGGGAAAAAATCCTTGGGGTCTAGTTTCTGTCCTTTTATATCGAGCTTTTAATGCACTAAGAATCATTTAACAGGGCCATGGCACTCCACACTCAACAGGCACTCTTTTTAAATACAGGTCTTATGGTTTTCATGCAAATATTCTGTCTAGCTTTGGTGCTCAGTGCTTAGAATTTATGCACCCATTCTGCAATCCTCTACCACTCTTCCTAAGGAATCAACCTCATTGCCATGTCCATCGAGCAAAATATTCTCATCGTCTGCGCTGTTAATGTTCAGTCCTTTTTATTTATTTAAACAATCAACTATCTCGCCTGTATTACAGATGGGTGATTCTGGCCAACTTTAACCAACCAAATGTCCCAATTACAACAAAGTTCAACAGTTTATCTATATGCTCCTCAATGGTTTGTCAAAGTGGCAAACATAAATAATCTTAATATGAACATTGGCTTGTTGCTGAATGATACATTGTGAAGTGTACTCTTAATGTCGACTAAACGAGATAAAATGACAATGATTAGAAATTATTCTTACACCAGAAATATATTGTTTATGATCCTACGCACTGTTGCTTCATTCAAGCCCAATATAAGTAAAATGTCACACTGGCTATAGACATCAAATTTTTCTCAAATATGGCAGTCAATATATTGAATATTTCTGCAAACATATTTAGGAAGCAGAGGTTCCTGGTTTATGAGAATGTTGCTAAGATAATAATGTCAAGGAAAAAATTGTGTTTACTCTGCTGCCCATCCTCCCTTTTGTCCATCAGTACTACAGCCGTAAATCCAGCCAGCCACGTTTGACCAATGCATCAATTTCAGAATTCTCTTTCATATTCATTCATGACATCACCATTCCTTATCTCTGTAATTTCCTCCAGCTCTAAAACCGTCCGAGGTGTCTGTCGTTTCTCCTCTCACAATGCTCTGTTTAGGCTATTCCGCCACTGGCAGGCATGCCTTCGGTTGCCAAGGTCCTAAACTCTGAAATTCCCTCCTTGAACTTCTCAGATTAACCACCAGTCTTCATTTCTTTTGCTTACACTTTTGATCATCTGTCTCGGAGTTCCTCATGCAGACTGGTGTCAAATTTTATCTCCAGTGACGTTGACTGATATGGTTAACTGTTAAAGATGCTCTGTGAATGAAAATTATTGTTGTTGCTTTTGGTCGTCAAGAAATAACTGCTGATGCATGACTGTGTCACAAGATCCAGCTCAAACAGTGTCATCACGTTTGTGATGACACAACAGAGGTTGGCCTATCAAGAATGATGATGAGACGAAGTACAGAGAGGAAAGGGAACAGCTGGTGGATGGTGTGAGAAGAACAACCTAACCCCGAATGTGGAGAAGACAAAGGAGATCATTGTGGACCTCAGGAAGGTGCAGACAAACCATCCCTCTCCATGAACGCATGGCTCCTCTGTCGAGAGAGTAAAGTGCACCAAATTTCTGGGAGTTCACATCACAGATGACCTCACCTGGTCCTTAATAGCACCTCCCTGAATAACAAGGCACAGCAGCACTTCCACTTCCTAAGAAGAATAAGGCAAACAAGGCTCCCCCCACCCCCATTTTAACTCCATTTTACTAGAGCACTGTTGAAAGCGTCCTGACAAGTTGCATCGCCATCTGGTATGGGAGCAGTCGAGCAGCGGACCTGAAGTCCCTACAAAGGACTGTAAGAACAGCTGAGGGGAACATAGGGGTCTTCCTACCATCCATCGGGGACATTTATCAGGGGCCGTTAATATTATTAAGAATCCCACCCATTCATCCAGCATCCTCTTTGACTTTCTACCATCAGGCTGGAGACTCCACTGCATAAAAACTCTAATGGTCAGGATGAGAAACAGTTTCCTCACCCAGGCTTCACCCGGCCACATTGTATTTGAAGTGTCACTGGTTAATCTGTTCCGTACCTTACAATATTTAATATGAATGCACTTTAGTTCGTTATTTATCTGTGATTTATCCATAGATTTTATCCTTACCTTCATAAGTTATCGTGTGTTATGTGTACTACTGTGCTTTACACCCTGGTCGGAAAAAACGTCTGATTTCTACATACATTATATGGTTATATACATAATATATATGTTTATAGTTAAATGACGATAATCTTGACTTGACTTGAGAAATGAACATCCAATAAATTTAGACACAACGTTCTATGGATGCTGGAGATCAAGAGCAGGTCACACAAAATGCTGAAGGAACTCAGCAGATCAGGCAGCAACTTTGGAGGAGAATAAACAGTCGATGTTTCAGTCCAGATGAAGGGACTCAGGCCGAAACATCAACTGTTTATTTTGCATTTCAGCCTTTCGTGTGTAACTCCAATAAATTTAGTTTTACCTTTAGTAAAGCTAGCCAGTGACTTGCGATGATTGAAATAATTTGCAAAATCTAACAAAGGTTTAGGCTGTTATCATAAACAGAAGTGATTCTGCAGATGCTGGAAATCCAGGGCAGCGCACACAAAATGCTGGGGGAACTCAGCAGGTCAGGCAGCGTCTATTGACGGAACTAAAGAGTCAATGTTGCAGGCAAAGACCCTTCATCAGGACTGGAAAGGAAGAGGGAAGAAACTAGAGTAAGAAGTGGGGGAGAGGAAGGAATACAAGCTGAGAAATGATAGGGAAAACCAGGTGAGGGGAAAGATAGGTGGATGGGGGAGGGTGAGTAAATCAAGGAGCTTGCAGGTGATAGGTAGAAAAGGTAAAGGGACGAAGAAGAAAGAATTTGATAGGAGAAGTAGAGGTGAATGGGCCATGGGACAAAGGGAAGGAGGAGGGGCACCAAGGGAGGTGATAGGCATCTGAGAGGAGGAATGCAGAAGGGGTAGGCGGAGAAATTACTGTAAGTTAGAGAAATTAATGTTCAGTTTGGAAGCTACCCAAATTAAATATAAGGTGTTGCTCTTCCAACCTGAGAAAGGCCTCATCACGGCAGTAAAGGAGTTCGTGGACCAACATGTCAGAATGGGAATGGGTGTAGAATTAAAATGGTTGGCCACTTTAGGCTGATCCCATTAGGACTTGCACCTCTTCATCCATGTTTGTAACAAAAAGACCCATATTTATAGCCATTTAAACAATAGGGCAAATCTTGTTGGAAGGATTCTTTCAGAAGCACCTCAATATAAATATCAAATAGCCAATTTAGGAAATTCCTATTTCAGGCAAAAACTTTCAAACTTTCTACAGGAGAATAACGAGGCCTGTTTTTACATGGAGAGTGGAGGGTGACTGGAACTGGCACAGGCAGACAGCACACCTTTTGGTACGTACCTTCGGGCTTCTGTATCTTCTGCCTGATAGGAGAAAGTTCACTTGCCTAAGGCTTTGAATATAACATGGAGTAATGCATGGTTTAGTAGCAATTTGCGTAACGCTATTACAGTGCCAACAGCCCGTGTTCACTCCCCGCCGTGGGGGTTTCCTCCGGGTGCTCCACTTTCCAGAGGTTACTTACGTGGGTGTAACTGGGCGCCGTGAGCTTGCTGGGCTGGAAGGAACTGCTACCGCTGTGTCTCGAAATAAACTCAACAGTCAAATCCGTGCCACCCTCTGCTCGAGCCTGAAAGACAGGCTGATCGGGCTGGGGCGGCCATGGAAGAGGAGGCATCAGAGAGAGGGTAGGAATAACAGAGGTCATGAAGGCCAGGAGGAGGTCAGTCTAGCAGGGCTCAGCAGGGCTGAATGGTCTGAGTGTGTACAATATAATCTGATGTACTCTGAATAGGAATTGCCCAGGTACCATGCACGTCTAAATATGAACATAACCTTTGCAAAAGTGAAGTTTTAAAAACTGTCATGCAGAACAATGTATTTAAATTTACTCATATATATTGTACTGTTAAACGATTCCCCCAAAATTGGGACCATGAGGTTTACAAGGTATTACATAAGGTAAGAATTAACATTAAAACCAGCATCATCTTAAACTGTTAAAGAAACCATTTGGTACTGAAATTTTTGAAGAGCTACACATTTAACATCTATTTACAACTGTTAATAAAAATGAATTACTTTTCTCAACACGGTTCTTTGTGGAGTTTTGAAAAGTGAGTGTCGGCTGGGGGCAGGGTGAGATTGAACACATCTTCCCTGAACATATCTGTGGTAAGACCTTAGAGATAACTCCATTTAACAAGCCCTCTTATGTCCATCATTTCAGTAAGGGCCGCCACAGAAGTGCACTTCTACACGAAGAGAGGAAAATGTTAGGTGGACTCGAGGGAAACAACATCGAGCACAAAAATCTCTTCGTGTTATGTCCAAACTTGTGTGTTGAATCAAAATTCCCATGACAGCTTAGACAGGTCAAGGGCTGTTGTCATTGGGTGCAAGGGGGCTGCAAACGCCTCATTAGTCTGCAGGCTAATAGAAAGCAAGTACAATGGTGAGAAAACCTGAGCCCAACCCTCCAATGAAGTACACAGATCCAAATTACTTCTTGCCTGCTGTCATATATTTACTCCACTCACCGAGCATTCATTTTTTTTTAGCCTTGTTCAATTTAAACAACTTTGACAAAAAAAATGTAACTAGTACTAAACCAGTGCCTGAATTGTAGGCATAATCTTGTCTGTAATCAGCATTATGTATGTTTGGAGAATGGTCTGTTTCTGCATCCTAATGTGTCCCAATAAATTACAATTCAATTTAATTTTGACACACTATACTCAATAACTGCTCTATGCGATGAAAGCAAACTGAATTTGGATCATGATGATCTCAAATTATCTTGATTTCTTCAATTATCACTTTCACCCATAAATCAGAGATAAAAGGACGTTTCCATGCAGAGTAGTGTCATATTTCAGATCAATTCATGACAGAGTATTAGATATCAAGGCTATTAACATAATGGAGATAGAGCCACTGTGTTGTGATGGTGTTAGTTTTGACGGTATTTATTGATTTCATTTCAAAATTCCTATATATCTGGATCATGGTCCAAATAAAACCAGATTAAGTATGCCCCGCATTGATACGTACTATCATGATGCAGTTTTCTTCAAATTTGATTTGAATTAACAAAATGTGCAATATCCACATGATGGTTTCAGAATAAATGCACATCTGTAGAATTACATATGAGAGAGATACATCTCTCTGTAACAAAGAGGTGAAATTCACACTGCAAAATGGTTCACTTTATGCTCAGTGTTGATTCTCAACACTCTCAGGTCAAAGTCAAAGTAAATTTATTACCAAAGTGCATATACGTCACCAGATACTACCTTGAGATTCATTTTCTTGCAGGCATTTATGTGAAAATACAGAAATAAGTAAAGGTAGTGCACTGAAGTTCAAAATTCAAAGCAAATTTATTGTCAAAGTACTTACATGTCACCACATGCAACCCTGAGATTAATTTTCTTGCAGGCATTTACAGTAAAACAAAGAAACACAATAGAATCAAAGTTCAAAGTTCAAAGTTCGAAGTACGTTTATTATCAAAGTATGTATACATTATACAACCTTGAGATTTGTCTCCTATCAGGCAGATGCAAAACAAGAAACCCGAAAGAACCCATTAAACAAAAAGACCAACAAACACCCAATGCGCAAAGAGAGAGAAAAAAGACACAAATCTTGCAAGCAATAAAAGCAAGCAACAGCATTCAGAATGAAAGTGAGTCCGTAGACACGAAACCTGGAGCAGGCCCACAGCCTCAGTTCATGACACAACATCGCGAAGCTTGCAGACACAAAGCCCGGTACAGTCGAAGCAGGGCCACAGCCTCAGCCGTAGTACAGCAAAGAGCAGAGTAAATATCGTGGATCAGCAAGCAGAACTGGCCCGACCTTCACTTCTGGTCCTGACACCCTGCCTTTTCAATCCATCCAACCCGGTGTTTAGATTGTCCAAACATTGGTTCATTACTTGCCCTGTTGCATCGATATACTCTAGGCCTGGACTACGCCGCCACATCTCGGCTCATATCCCACCTTTCCAAATTGGCCTAGAACTTATGAAAAATGAGACACAACAAAGGCTGACAACCAATGTACAAATCAAGACAAACTGTACTAATACAATAAATAAATTGATTGATTAATAATACTGAGAACGTGAGTTGTAGAGACCTTGAAAGTGAGTCTGTGGGATGCGGGATCAGTTCAGAGTTTGAGGTGAGTGAAGTTATCCACGCTGGTTCAGGAACCTTGTGGTTGAGGGGTAATTACTGTTCCTGAACCTGGTGATGTGGGCCCTAAGGCCTCTGTACCTCCTACCCGATGGTGGTAATGAGAAGAGAGCATGGCCCGGATGGTGGGGGCCTTGATGACGGATGCCGCATTCCTGTGGAGGTGCTCTTCGTAAGTGTACTCAGTGGTGGGCTTGTGCTTTAACACAGAAGTGTAGCACAGGAGGAGGCCCTCTGTACCATGATACCTGCATTGAACATGATGCTGGATTGAATGAAATCTTTTCTGTTTGTACATAATCTACAGCCCTCCATTCATGCATCTATCTAAATGCCTCTTAAACACCACTATCGTATCTGAATTTACCATTTCCCCTCACAGCCCACTGCCCAACCACAGTATGGTTCCTGTCGGTATATTTCTAGTTCACAGCAGTAGAATCACTACAGAGAGTGAAGAGAGATTGTGGATACTGGAAATCCGGGTTAACACATGCACAAAATTCTAGAGGAACTCAGCAGGTCAGGCAGCATCCAAAGAGGAAAACAAAGTTTTGGGCCAAGACCCTTCATCAGAAACACTAAATATACTTCTGTCTCCCATGAATAAGCTTGGGAGGTTAGCGACAAGATTGTGAGTAGGATTTCTTTTGAAACAGAAGAGATATTGCAGGTGCTGAAAATCCAGAGCAACACCCACAAAATGCTGGGGGAGCTCAGCAGGTCGGGCAGCATCTATGAAGAGGAATAAACAGTCAATGTTTAGTCCTTTCCATAGATACTGCTTGACCTGCTGAGTTCCTCTAAGATTTCTTTTCCTTTATTTTAGTGAAGCAGGAAAATGCTGGAAACACTCTGCACCTCAAGCAGCATCTGTGAAAAGAAAAGAAAAGGTTAACATTTCAAGTCTGGAACCCTTCATCAGAACTGGGAAGGAGATGAAGCTAAACATGGCAGTGTGGCACAGCAGGTAGTACAGCTGCATCACAACCCTAGCAACCAGGATCCAATCCTAATCACCCTTACTGACTATGTGGAACTTGCATGTTTTCCCAGGCTCCGGTTTCCTTCCCCATGCAATGATCTTCTGATCGGTCAATTGATAGCAGTGAAATAGACTTTTATATTAAAGAGGTGAAGGAAAGACAGGAAACTGGTAATGGATATTTAATGGCAAATAACTTGCAGGGAAATAAACGAGCAAGTGGGATGAATCAGAATTGGGTTTGTTATCATTGACGTATGTCGTGATATTTGTCGTTTTGCAGCAGCAGTACAGTGCAAAACATTAAAAGTGCTCATACGTTGCAATAAGAACATATAAAAATAAATAAATATTCCAAAAAAAAGAGAAAATTAGTGAGGTAGTGTTCACTGATACGCTTAAATATAAATGGGTGTGTATACATTTCCCTATAGCACACGGGTTCAGAAAGTTTTACAGTAGCTGAGTGGTTCCAACAGTGGTTTGTGATGGAACCATTTATGAGACATCAAAGTCGGTCCATGGCCTCCTCTTGTGCCATGATGAGGCCACCCTCAGGGTGGAAGAGCAACACCTTATATTTTGTCTGGGGAGCCTTCAACCTGATAACATGAACATCAATTTCTCCTTCTAGTAAAACATTTTTCCCTCCTCCTTCCCTCTTCTTCTATTCCCCACTCTTACCTCTTACCTTTTCTCACCTGCCTATCACCTCCTTCTCCCTTTTCTTCTATGGTCTCCTCTCCTCTCCTGTCAGATTCCTTCCTTTCCAATCCTTTACCTTTCCTACCCACCTGGCTTCACCTATCACCTTCTAGCTATCCTCCTTCCCCTCCCTCCCCCAACCTTTTTATTCTGGCAGCTTCCCCCTGTCCTTTCCAGCTGAAAACATCAGCTGTTTATTCATTTCCATAAATGCTGCTTGACCTGCTGAGTTCCTCCAGCATTTTGCGTGTGTTATCATAGACATTTGTTTTTATACTTTCTGGGATGAGCGAACAGTCAGAATTTATTGCCCCTCTCTCTTACCCTTGGGAAGAATGAGGTCGTAAACGAGCCTTCTTGAAACATTGCCATCTTTATGATGGGACCATTCCCAGAGCTACGTTAGATGGTGAATTCAATGATTTGGACCAACCATGTCAGAGGACCATTGATATATCTCCAGTCAGATTAGATGAAATGGTGGCAGAACCCCACTGCCTGCTGACTTTGCCTTTCTTCATGGACACACTTCAGGCACACCTATGCTGGAGAAAATTAATAGATATGCAGACGGGATATCAACGAAACAGGCTGCTTTGTTCTGAATTGTAAGACAACAGTAAAGCAATCACCTGGGTCGAGTATGATGTTCTCCTAGGGGTTGTCTGTTGGCGGAGCTTCAGGTATCGCCATGGGACTTAATGCAGGATGTTCTCAAAAATCAAATCAAATCAAGTTTAATTGTCATTCAACCATACGTGGATACAGCGGCGTTCCTCTGGGGCCAAGGTGCGAAACATACAAGGGTGGATTCCCTTAATGGAGAATGCCTGTGCATGATTTTGCTTAATGAGGGGAGGCTGATGCACAGGCAGCCACCACATGATCCTTGAGAGACTGGGACCAGTGTCCAATGGCATGGAATGGAATGCAGACTTCACCTTCACTGCCACTGGGAAGTGTTATCATCTCCCAGCTGTTCCACTGACGAGGTTTTGATTGGGTTGCTTTGTCCAGAACCCTTCCCTTGACTTTACCACCATGAGTGACCTCACCAGGAACTACCCACCAAATGGCTGAACGCCTTTCGGCATCGCTTTTGGGATTTCAGGAACTCACTAACCTCTCAAGGTGACGATCGTCTGGGAAGCGCAAGACCATCAGACACAGGAGTAGAGTAAAGCCATTCGACCCATTGAATCAGCTCCATCTTTCAATCATGTCTGATTTACGTTCCCACTTAATCCTATTTTCTTGCCTTAGAGTCATGCAGTCATAGACACCACAGCAAGGAAACAGGCCCTTTGGCCCATTTAGTCCATGCCAAACTATTATTTTGCCTTCTCCCTATATCTTTCAATGGCCCTTACTAATCAAGAACCATTTTAAATATACCCATTGACTTAAGACCATAAGATATAGGAACAGAATTAGGCCAGTGTGGATAACTTTACTCACCTCAACTCTGAACTGATCCACATCCCGCAGACTTACTTTCAAGGTCTCTACGACTCATGTTCCCAGTTTTATTAATCAATCTATTTATTTATTTATTTTCTTTTTTTGTATTAGCATGGTTTGTCTTGTTTTTCACATCGGTTGTTTGCCAGTCTTTGCTGTGTGTAGTTTTTCATAAGTTCAAAGCTGATTTGGAAAGGTCGTGTATGAGCCGAGACGTGGCAGTGCAGTCCAGACATAGAGTGTATCAACGCAACGGGGACTGCGTCTTAGAGCAAGGAACAAACCAATGTTTGGACAATTTAAGCACCGGGCCAGATGGATTGAAAAGGCAAGGTGTCAGGACCAGAGGTGAGGGTTGGGCCTCTGTAACACCCTGCAGTTACTGCAGGGACAGCAACAGAGTTCCATTAGGACATCAGGATTTTGTTATCTCAGCTGATTTGACTTGTAAGATTCAAGTCATTGTGAAACTGAGAGATCAAATGCATTGTGAGTGAAAGCTCGTCAAACACTATAGAACAGAAATTCTGAAGTAACAACAGAAAATGATGAAAATACTCAGCAGGTCAGGCAGCATCTGCAGAGTGAGAAGCAATGTTATCATTCATCATTAACTCTGTCTCTCTCTCTACGTAAGTGCTCTCCAACCCACTGAATTCTTTGAGCATGGGGTGTTTTTATTTCACGTTTCACAGCATTCACACTTTGGCTTTTGTAGTCTAGAAGTTCCTGCTGGGGAGGTTTTCCTGTGCCACAGTATAATTTTGAAGATTAAGATGAAATGGGTGGGTTCACGTCCAGTCCAAAGATTTCAGCAAAAATTCTAGACTGATGTACTATTACAGTGTCAGAGCCACTTAACCACCTTCAATATTAACATCGGGCCTGCTGGTCTGAGATCCCAAAGCACCATCATGTAATCATCTGCTGAGCTTATGTTGCTTGGCAAAGTATTAGAGAAACTTACGAGGCTGTTTGCTGGTTGTGTTGATTGATTATGTTCCGTGTTTTGAAATAACGACAGCAGATCAGCAATCTTACTGTGCATGACCATAAACCATTTTCAAATTAACTAACGACTGCAGCATTTAGTATAATTCCAGGCAGATTGCAAATAAATCGGCACACTGACTTTGAAGCAGTGGGAATGAAAGATCATGCCTGAACATAACACAGAACGGAGGAGGATGCTTAGAACGAGCAATACCACTGTTCTCGGCATGTAAATTTAGTATTAAAGTACATATATGTCACCATATAAGACCAAAAGAAATAGGAGCTGGGTTAGGCCATTCGGCCCATCGAGTCTGCTCCACTATTTGATTGTGGCTGACTTGTTTTCCCTCTCAATACTATTCTCCAGCTTTCTCCCTGTAACTTTTGATGCCAAGACTAAGTAATAACATATCAACTGTTGTACTTTTACTACTTCAGTAATATTAGGGTAATATTTTAAATATATTGGTTGATTAAGTATCTAAGAAAGTAGAGGCACCGCCGTGCTTTCTTCGTAATGGCAATCACGTGCTGGACCCAGAACCGATCCCTGAAATAATAACACAGAGGAGTTTATAGTTGCTGACCCTCTCCACTTCTGATCGTCCGATGTGAACTGGCTCACGAACCTCTGGTTTCCTTCTCCTGTATTCAATAATCAGCTCCTTGGTCTTGCTAATGCCAAGCGAGAGGCTGTTGTTGTGGCACCACTCACCCAAAGTTTCAGTCTTCAATCTCCATCCAATGAGCTGATTCATCACCACCTTTAACTTGCCCATCGACAGTGGTCTCACCAGTAAATTTAAATATGACATCGGAGTTGTGCTTAGCCTCGCAGTCATAAATATAAAGTGAGTAGAGCAGGGGGCTAAACAAACAACGTTATGGTGCACCTGCACTGTCAGAGATAGCACAGGAGATGTTATTGCCGATCTGAATCGACTGGGGTCTGCAAGCGAGGAAATTGAGGATCCTGTTGCAGAAGGAGTTATTGAGCACAAGGTTTTGAAGCTTGTTGATTAGCTTTGAGGGGATGATAGCATTAAACACCGAGCTGTGGTCAACGAAGAGCATCCTGATGGAATGAACTTCGCTGTCCAAATGTTCCAAGGTTGAGTAAAGAGCCAATGAAGTGGCATCTGCAGTTCACTTGTTGTAATGGTAGGCAAATTGGAGTAGATCCAAGTCACTTCTCAGGCAGGAGTTGATGCGATTCATCAGCAACCTCTCAAAGCACTTCATCACAGTGGATGTAAGTGTGACTGGACAACAGAAAATGACGGCATCTATACTACTACAGTAACTACTCCGCCTGACTAAATCTGCCTAAATTAAGAAATGCTTAGTAGATCCAATGCAACTCACCTAACATCGCTTTTCAATGATTAACTCCAGGCAACTTATTTTAATCATTGTTTTGGTGGAATGCTACTGAGAATCTACGGAGTTCATTCATTGGTCATTTGCGAAAAGTAGTGGCATGGAGGCAAAGGCTAATTTAGTGATTCGTCCAAATGGGAATTGAGTCACTTGTGGCTAAGGGAAACTAAGCAGGTCACATGGAACAGAAAGAATTTTACTATTCCTGCTACTACTGAGACCTAAGGACGTGATCATGACTTTGTTCCAGTTCTCTGGCCTGCAAAAGGGAACAAGCTGTAGCCGGAACAGACCTTAATTTATTTACTTTTATTTAGAGATACAGCATGCCAACAGGCCCCTTTTGTCCCAAAAAGACTGCGCTGCTCAATTACACACATGACCAACTAATCCGAACTCTTTGGACTGTGGGAGGAAACGGGAGCACCAGAGGAAACCCATGCAATCACAGGGAGAACAAACTCCTTACAGACAGCGGTAGGAATTGAACCCGGGTTGCTGGACAGTAATAGTGTTATAGTAACTGCTACACTAGCGCGTCATGCCAAATGTATGTGGTGGGGTAAATAGATAGGGTACATACATACAGGCTCTTCCCACTGAAATCAAGAGAGACTAGACGTCAAGGTTCAAAGTAACTTTATTATCGAATTATATATATGTCACCATGTACAACCCTAAGATTCATTTTCTTGCATGCATACTCAATAAATCCATCAACAGAATAATAACTATAATAGAATCAATGAAAGATCACACCAATTTAGGCATTCAACCAATGTGCAAATACCAAAAATAAATAATAAATAAATAATCAATAAATATCAAAAATATGAGATGAAGAGTCCTTGAAAGTGAGTCCATAGGCTGTGGGAACAATTCAACGATGGGGGCAAGTGAAGTTGAGTGAAGCTATCCCCTTTGGTTCAGGAGCCCGATGGCTGAGGGGCTATAACTGTTCATGAACCTGGTATTGTGAATCCTAAGGCCCCTGTACCTTCTTACTGATGGCAGCATCTAGACGAGAGCATGTCCTGGGTGCTGGTAGGAGGTCCTTGATGATGGATGCTACATTTCTGGGACAACGTTTCATCTAGATGTGCTCAGTGGTTGGGAGGGCTTTACCTGTGATGGACAGGGCCAAATCCACTACTTTATGTAAGATTTGCCCTTCAACGATATTGGTATTTCTATACCAAGCTGCGATGGAGCCAGTCAATATACTCGCCACAACACATTTATAGAAGATTTTAAAGATTAGGGTGAAAGGTGAAATATTTAAGGGGAACCTGAGGGGGAACTTCTTTAGAGGTGCTGTGAGAGTGGTACAAACTGCCTGTGGAAGTGGTTCACTTATTTATTTATAGTTCAGCATGTCAATATATCCTTTAAGTGCAGAGATGAGACCTACTTTGTTGATATCTAAAGAGGACATGACCCTACCTGAGAACATTTGATCTGTGTGTCTCCCAATAAGCAAAAGAGAAACAGATATGTTGGCAGTTAATGGAAAGATGCAAGAGCACCAGGGTAGTTGTAGTGGGTAACTGTAATTTCCTCAGTATTGTCTGGGACTCCACAGTGCCAGAGGCTTGGATGGGGCAGAATTTGCTGGATGCATCAAGGAGGGTTTCTTAAAACAATTGTGTAGTTAATCCAGGATATGGGGTATATGATCAGAATCCGAATTCTGATAGTATGAATCAGAATCAGGTTTAATATCACTGGCATTATGCCTCTGATTAGCAGTGCAACTCCCTCACTTCTTTAACCTCCCTCTCTATCTTCTCTAAAACATCGTAGATGACAAAAGATGTTGCAGATGTAGTTAGAGTCAAGGAAGCTGACATCAGACAGGGCCTTTGATAAATAAAAAGCAGGCAGGAGAGAATTTAAACGGGGAATCAGGAGGGCAAAAATGGACTATGAGATGTCCTTGAAAAATAGGGTTAAAGAGAATCTCAAGACATTTTATACACACATAAAAATTAAAAGGCTAACTAAGGAGAAAAAAGGACAAATGAGGGAATTTATGCCTGAAGCCAGAGATGGAGGCAAGAGAATAAATGAGTATTTCGTATCAGTATTCAACAAGAAGAAGGTCATAGAGCAGGAGTTCCCAACTTTTTTTTAATGTCATGGACCCTTATCATTAACCAAGGGGTCCGTGAACCCCAGGTTGGGAACCCCTGTCGTAGAGGAGAGCAAGATCATGGAGAGGGTGTGCTAACATTCTAAGGCACATTGATATCAAGAAGGAGGACATCCACCGTATTGTTCACCATAATAATATGAATAAGACCCCAGGACTTGAAGGGACCTATCGCAGGTTATTGAGAGAGGTTGTCACGGTAGTGTAGCAGTTGGCACGACACTATTACAGCTCAGGGCATCAGAGTTCGGAGCTCAGTTCCTGTGTCCTCTGTTAGCAAATTTGTGCATTCCTTCCCGTGTGCATGTGGGTTTCCTCTGGGTTCTCCGGTTTCCTCCCACAGTCCAAAGACATACCAGTTAGTAGGTTAATTGGTCATTGTAAATTGCCCCCTGATTAGGCTAGGGTTAAATTAGTGGGTTGTTGGGCAGTGTGGCTCCAAGGGCAGAAGGGGCCTGTTCCGTGCTGTATCTGGGGCCTTGACAGAGATCTTTAACCATAGGCAAGGTCCCTGAGGAGTGAAGAATAGTCAATGCTGTTGAGCCTTGCGTCAATGCTGGTGAAATTACTGGACAAGATTCTTAGGGATAGGATCTACTCACATCTGTAAAAACATGGACTAGGGAACGTCAGTACGGCTTTGTGCTGGGGAGGTAATATTCCCTCCAAGGTGTGCACGCTCACACATCTTTTGCTACTAGCGCACAAAGGAATTTAAACTGCGCACAAGAGGCCACTATCCTCTACCTCGTTGACATGTTAAGTACATTTCTTTTTCCGGTTTCTGATGCGGACGGTGTTAACAATGTGGAGTTTGCAATGATTTGTCTGTAGATTTTAGAACTGGCTTACTTACACTATTTTTATTGAAGGAATTATTCAGTGCAGACATGTTGTCACTGGGCAAAAAATTACACAGCACAACATTTTTTGTGCACACTGGTCATGACAAATTAGAGGGAACATTGGGGGGAGGTCGTGTATTACGATTTTGATTGAGATGTTTGAGGAGGTGATGAAGTTGACTGCTGAAGGTAGTGCTGTGGGTGTTTTATACATGGACTTTAGTCAAGCTTTTGAGATGGACTCTCATGATAAGCTGATCCAGAAGATAAAGCCATATGGGACCCACAGAGGCTTGACAGATTGGATTCAAGATTGTCTTAGCCATAGTGAGTAGCGGTGGAGGGGTGTTATTCTCACTGGAAGTCTGTGACTGATGGTGTTCCACATTGATCAGTGCTGGGACCTCTGTTGTTTGTAACACGGACAAAAAATATAGGGAGGCTGATTAGATAGTTTGCAGATGGCACAAAATCTGGCTAAGTTGTTGATAGTGAAGAAGGTTGTCTAAGGATTCAGCAGAATATTTACCAGTTGGAAATGTGGGCAAATAGAATCAAATCTGGACAAATACAAGGCATTTCATTTTGCGAGGTCAAATGTAAGGGAAAAGTATACAATAAGTGGCAGGAGCCACCGTACATTGATGTATGGAGGGATCTTGAGGTATAATTCCATTAGCTCTGTTAACATAACAACACAAGTAGACTGATGGTAAAGCACATGGCCTACTTGCTTTCATTGATTGGGGTAATGAGTATAAAGTTTAGGAAGTCATGTTGCAGATGAAAAAAAGTTTTGTTTAGACCACCCTTGGAATGATGTTTGCAGTCTGTTTGCCTCATTAATGGAAGGTTGTGAAGAATTTTTGGACAGAATGCAGAAGAGGTTCATTGGGATGTTGCCTGAATTAGAGAGTATTAGCTAAAAGGTGAGTTGACAAAATTCTAGTGTTTTCTCTGAAGTATCAGAGGCCGAGGGGTGACCTGATAAAGGTACATAAAATTATGAGAGGCACAGGTAGGGTAAACAAAGTAGTGGAAATGGCAAATACTAGAGGGAATAGGTTTATGATGACAGAGATGAAATTAAAAGAGATCTACAAGGCAAGGTTTTTTTTTACACCTAAGTGCCTGGAATGGTCTATTAGGGTAATTGAAGATTTGATAGAGGTATACTAAACTATGAGAGGTATGGATAGGGTAAATACAAGCAGGCTTTTTCCACTCAGGTTGAGTAAGACTAGAACTAGAAGGGTTAAGGGTGAAAGGTGAAATGTTTAAGAGGATCATGAGGAAAATTTCTTCACTCAGAGGGTGGTGAGAGAATGGAACGAACTGCCAGAAGTGGTTGATGTGGGTTTGATTTCAACATTTAAGGGAAATTTGGATAGGTACAGGATGGGAGAGATGTGGAGGATATTACCAGATGTTAGAGAAATCAGTGTAAGCGCTGAGTTCCTCCAGTAATCTGAGTGAGTTGTTCAAGACTTCCAGAATCTGCAGAATCTCTTATGTCAAGGACCAAAGCAACTGGGCTATACTATTACCATGTAATTACTATTTATAAAACCCATAAAGGAGCTTCAGAATTTTTTTTTGATGGGGCATCCACTCTGAAATAGCTCAGGTCTTCACAGAGAAGATGAATGCTAGCTTTGTGCCCTCCCGATTCTTCAGACCACGCATTTCTCATCTTCACTCTTCAGATCCAACTAGTTAATGGCACAAACCCAGGGGAAAGGACAGTAATTAACACTTGGGGTACAGAAACTGCACTCCAGGTTAATTTAAAAATTGAAACTGTTTAAAAGACTGGGAATATCACACAGCAGTGCATTTACTTGATATGGTGACCATGCAGTTTTGTTTCAGTGTACCTGCAGTTACCAAATAACACCTCTGTCCACCTCTCTAACAAACATAGTGTTGCCTTGGTATTCCAGCAACAGAAATCAATGCCACTGCAGGTGAGTTAAAGCAGAAAGGAGATGAATGGGAAATGGGAAAATAACAAAAAACAAACTTAGTAGTAAGTTACTCATTGAAAAAGTGAATAAGACCTTAAGGCATATGAGCAGAAATAGGCCATTTGACCCTTCGAGTCTGCTCTGCCATACCATCAAGGCTGATTTATTATCCCTCTCATTCTCCTGCCTCCCCCCATAACCTTTGATACCCTTTCTATTTAAGAATCAATTAACCTCCGCTTTACATATACCCAATGGCTTGGCTCCTGCAGCCACCTATGGCAATGAATTTTACAGATTCATCACCTTCTGGATAAAGAAATTCCTCCTCATCTCTGTTCTAAAGGGACATCTTTTTATTCTGAGGCTGTGCCCTCCGGTCCTAGGCTCCCTCACTCTAGGAAACATCCGCTTCATGTCCATTCTACCTAGTCCTTCAAACATTCCATAAATTTTAATGAGATTCCCCCTCATTCTTCTAAACTCCAGGGGGTACAAGCCCAGAACCATCAAATGCAGATCACACATTAACCCTTTCATTGCCATGATCATCGTCACGAACATCCTCTGGAGCCTCTCCAATGCCAGCCCACTCTTCCTTAGATAAGGGACTCAAAACCACACCCCATATTCCAAGTGCAGCCTTATAATCCCCAGCATTACATTTTTGCTTTTATATTCTCACCCTCTCAAAATGAATTCTAACATTGTGTTTGCCTTCCTTACCACCGACTCAACCTCAGCTTCAGGGAATCCTGCATGAGGACTCTCAACTCTCTTTGCACTTCTGATTTCTGAATTTTGTCTCTGTTTAGAAAACGGTCTACGTCTTTATTCCTTCTCCCAAAGTGCATGATCATACACTTCCCTACACTATATTCCATCTGCCACTTCTTTGCCTATTCTCCTAATTTTCTGCTTTCTCAACACTACATGCTTATAATCTAAGTAGCCAATAGAAAACAGTGTTGATGTTGAAGAGTGAATAATAATTGGTAGTTAATGGGGGAGTGATGGAACAGAGGCTAAGCTTCAGAACACTAAACTTAATTCCACCCACACTGAAGTTCCAGATGATAATATGGTCCGCATTACTCAGACTGCTCTGCACAATCTGATTATTCACGCATTTGGAAAACCTTTGCATCACTTAGGCGGTTGACACAGATCAGGCTTTGAATTGATTTAGTTGTACAGGATATGCCAGGAATGGAGCAAAATCTCAATCTGAACCCAGGTCCCATTAGCATAGGGACAGCGATCTGTGTCCTGAGTTTGTGCAGGCTGGGTAGCATGCCAATTCTGGGTTGCCAATGTATCAGATGGTCGAACAGGCCTCGATTCAGAGGAAGCCAAGTAACCGTGGGAAGACTCCAGGACACTGTCACAAAGAGAGATCTGTGTGTCCTTTTAGAGATATAAGGACTACAGCATAGAAATAGGCTCTTGGGCCCATTCAGTCCATGCAGAACTGTTATTCTGCCTAGTCCCATCGACCCACATCTAGACCTTACCTCTCCATACCCCTTCCATCTATGTACTTCTCCAAGCTTCCTTTAAGTGTTGCAATCAAACCCATATCCACTATTTCCACTGGCAACTCATACCATATGATGCATGATACACAAAAAGTTATGTGGTTCAGCAAGTAACCAGGGAAACAAAAGGAATGTTGGACTTCACGAAAGGGGCGAAGGAGGGCAAAAGTAGAGCTGTACAGGGAAGACCACATCTGAACTCCTTATTTAAGGAGAAGTATATTTACATTGGAAGTGGTAGAGAGAAGATTTCCTAATCTGATTCTTGGGTTGAAGTGGTTGCCTCAAGATTCAAGTTTGAGTGGGTTGAGTCAATCCTCACTGGAGTTTAGAAGAATTGTATAAGATTCTGAGGGGGAATCTCCCAGTCCTGGGAGACAGAGCTGTCCACTCTATTTATGCTCCCTCATCATTTTATAAGTTTCTGTCAGGCATCCCCTCAGCCTCTGCTGCCCCAGAGGAAAAAAATACTAGTTTGTCCAACTTCCTTTTCTTTTTGGAAGAGAACTTAGAAATTGGAGGAAGAGTTTCAGTATCAGGGATCAACTATTTATGACAGAAATGAGGATGAGTTTCTTCCCTCAGATAATGTGGAACTTTGGGATTGTCTACCAAAGACAGCTGAGGACACTAAGTCATTGACAACATTCAAACTTGGGATCAACGGTACTTCAGTCCATTGGGGATATCAAAATCGGCAGGAGAGTAGAGTGGAGACTAATATCGTGCAATGGAGCTACCTTGAGGGGTTACTTTAAAGAAACCATGCCTCGCTCTTATTCAAATATTGGTATCTGGGTAGTGTTGTCCAGAATCTCTACATTTACCTAATAAAAATGTATTTTGCAAATATAACTGAAAGTTTGTTGAGGTGGAGATAAAAGATTCATAATTAATATACCACTATAACACAACTCCAAGAATGTCAAGAAAGATACTTTACAATGAGACCTTCCCTTCGTGGATATTCATGAAGGCAGCGGTAGATTGCCATTATTCCAAATTATTGTCAAATGTTAATTAAAATATTAAAACAGCTGAACTGATTAACACAGTACCATGTCATATAAAATACAAAAGTAATTGCTATTAGCATTGTGTTGGCAAGTCTCTAATAGTGAATATAAAACCAGGCTTTATATCCACCCTTCTCATGTGTATACCCCAGAGAAGTGTAGAGAACACTGCAGATAATTACTTGCACTGTAAATAGATGTGCACTGCTCCTGTAGGGTGTGTACAGAATGGATTCATGATCTGAATCTTATACTTTGTATCATAACCCTATGTTTTCTTCATCTCTCCGGTGACTCCACAGCTGTATAATATACTGGTTGGCATCGCATTAAAATCCACAATCCCCATTTGACTGAACAAAGCTTCAATAAAACTATGGAGAAAAAATAGAAAAGGGTCTCTTCCCGTCCACTTGCATTTTTTTTTATTCCTGATGTGGAAATCCAATTATACTGTATTTTTTAATAAGATCTGAACAGGCCATAGGTCATTTTGAAATCTGACTAATATAATTTATTATTCAAAGAACACATTCAGAATTCAAATATTTATCTTCACTGATAACCATTAGCATATCTTTGCCTGTAATAGAACTCATAGCAAATCTGAAACAATATTATTCTCAAAGTTCTTAGTGTTGATTCATTATGAAAGCCTTTTCAATTAGGTGCTACAACATCTCGATCTTGTCTTCTGTCTGTGTTGCATTTCTGCATTTTTCGCCATTACGCAAATTAAAATCTCTGACAGATTGCTAATGATCTGATGTTGGAATTACTGAATATTCTGTTATCATTTGTCCATTCACAGTTTCTTTACCAGCCCATCTGTGCATGAGATGTAGTGGTACTGCAGAGCAAGCAAGCTGGGGCAGTCTCTCCATTTACACCTTGTGCTATCCCAGGCCTTGGGGAGCGGATTTTTACTAATTAAACTTTTTTTTTTGACAAACGTGATGTCATTTGCCATGTCTGCAGAGTAACTGCATTTTGTTAGTTGCAAAAAGGTGTTGGTCATGAATTTCCAAAATTCAAGAATATTTTTGGTAAATATTGCTCTTTTTGGAGCTAAAACTATCCATTTGTGTGATGTTGCTTCAAGTTGGATATTGTTGGGTTTCCAAAATACGTCAGTCTATTCACAGATCGTATATAATTACTGCTTTTCTTTTTATTCCCCTCCCAATGGCTTTGAGAAACAAATCCCTTTTAATTGGGGAGTAGATGTGTTCATTTTGGTAAAACTGACATTTAAAGATGTAAAACTAATCAGTACATTTGAGTAAAATATACCACATGGTGCATGTTGGACTCAAACACAGTAGAACCTGTTACAAATGTGTTTGGAATCATCTTATTAAAATGCCTCATTAAGACGTGCTAATACTGTTTGAGAATTATTGTGTGCTAGCTATAAATTCATAATGCCAATTTTTTAAGCTGATAATATATGTATAATGCATTAGCACTGAATTATTTGCAAAAATACAACTACTATTATGCACAATAAGGAATTATTCAAAAATTATCCAGAAAGTTAGGAAATGACAAAATCAGCCTTTTGCTACATTTTTTTTAACTTTGAAGCTGACAGTGTTGGCTTTCGGAAGAGCGGTTTATCCACATTTGGAGTCTCCACTCCCATTCCGATATGGCAATTCATGGTCTTTACTGCCACAATGAGGCCAACTTCACGTTAGAAGAGCAACACCTCATATTCCTTTTGGGTACCCTCCAATCTGATGTCATGAACATTAATTTCTCTTCCTGAATTTCACCCCATCCCCCTTCTCTCTTCTTCCATTCCCCTTTCTGGTTCCACTTTAACCTCTTCTCTTCTCCTCACTAGCCTCTCACCTCCCTCAGGTCCCTTCCCTCCTTCCCTTTCTCCCATAGTCAAATCTCCTCTCCTGTCAGATTCCTTCCTCTTCAGTCCTTTACCTTTTCCACCAATCACCTCCCAGCCTTTCACTAGAAGTGAGATTTTTCCATACTGCCCTTAAGCCTGGTCTCTATTCAATAAGCTCATGTTCAATGCTGTATCTCATCCTACCTTCCTGTCCAAACCCTTCTAGTGAGTTAGCTTTGAAGATGTGAAGCGACTTGATCAAGGGCTACAAGATGCAAAGATCAAATGGACAGCCAGAGACTTTTTCCCAGGGTGGAAATGGATAATACAAGAGGGCCTTTAAGGTGACTGTTGGAAAGTATAGGAGGATGTCAGGGGAAAGTTTGTTTTACAGAGAGTAGTGAATGCATGAGACACTGCCAGCTTTGGTGGTGGAGGCAGATACATTAGGGACATTGAAGAAATTCTTAGATAGGCACATGGATGATAGGAAAATGGAGGGCTATGTAGGAGGAGGGAAGGGTTAGATTGATGTTAAAGTGCGTTAAAAAGCCAACACAACCTTGTGGGCCAAAGGGCCTGTATTTGTGCTGTAGTTTCTGGGTGTTATGTTCTATATTGCAATAGATCCAGAGCTCAAGAATCTGCAGTCCTTCAAAGTTGAGAATTCCAAAGATTCGCAATCAGTGAGTTGAGAGATATCTCCATAGGTCAGTCCTAAGTGACCCCATTATCTAACACTTAATGTTGGTTACTTTGGGCTGAGGAAGCAGTCTTTCAGAACCTGCCTCGTAAACTCTTCTTAGCATCCTCAATAAGGTTCCGCCTCATTCCTCTAAACTGTACTGTTGCATTCTCAATGGAGGTTAGGAAACCTATTTAGTAACTTAAAACAGAAACTTGTCTCATTTTTGTGTATGTACTTTGGAACTGAGATGAGGAAGAATTTCTTCAGCCAGAGGATGGTGAATCTGTGGAATTCACTGCCACAGACAGCTGTGGAAGCCAAGTCATTGGGTATACAGTTTTTAAAGAAGAGGCTGATAGGTTCTTGATCAGGAATGGTACCAAAGGTTATGGGGAGAAGGCAGGAGCATAGCGATGAGAGGGATAATAAATCAGCCATGATGGAATAGTGGAGCAGACTCAATGGTCCAAATGGCCTAATTCTGCTCCTACGTCTTACGGTCTTTTATGTCTCCCCATTTATTGATCTAACCTTGGCCATTCAGGTATCTTACCTCCTATTCCACTCCGCTCCGCACTGATGATCCTATTGCTTCATCTTTGGGTTATATCTGGAAAAAACTCTGGTCATCCATGGCTTGGTTCAATAATTCTGAGACGCAAATCTATTTGTCTTGCAGTCTGTGTTCATTTTAGTAAAAGCTGACATTTAAAGATGTAGAATTAATCACTGTTTTTGAGTGAGTGTAACATAACATGTGGTGTATGTTGGATCTGAACACAGTAGAACCTGTTACAAATGCGTTTGGAACCCAACTGAAGACTGTTTATAATAATGACACTTTTCTTTCTGCTGTCACACCACATATCCTGTTATTTTAGTGGTTTAAGTTTAGTTGAATCTGCTCTCATCTGTGAATTACTGCTGGTATTTTAACTAATATTTGTACAATTTTTTCTGCATCATTTAAACCCTTAAATTTAAAAAAACACACACAGATTTAGTGTAAATACTGACCATCCATCTCTGTTTATTAGTAATTTAATTGGGATGTGCCCCTGACAAGTTACACCCGGAGCCAATGGCAATCTATGCTCCATTGACAGGAGCAGCCTTCTTCCTGAACTCCACACCTAACAACACTGACTGAAATATGTTCATAATAATGATACTTTAGTTTCTGCTGTCATGCCAAATATCATGTTAGTTCTGCACAGTTATGCTTTATCCATGGGTTACTGCTAAGTTCATAACTATCCCGAAAATCCACTCCACCCTCATTAAAGTGGCAAGCTTGGCCTTAAGTGTTTTGTTTATGATAACAAGGTCCGTCCTATAATGAATGTCCTGTAACATAACACAAGGTGTAAAATGAAAATGTTGAGAGACAGTGTTATGATTGAGAGCCTTATAATGATGGTGGGAAGTATTCTAAATCATGAATGTCACCTACAGCCACTCATTGCCATGCATTCTACACATAAGACAGCACCTTATTTGTCAAGAATACCCACTTGACAGCAGCCTTGCATGCCTGGCAGCATCTTTTCTACTAGGGGAGATACAGGATAATAATTTTAGAAACTTCACTGATATAAAAACTGTGCAAAAATATGCCATTGTTTATTATTCTCTGGTGTTGCATTTGAATTTCAAAAATATATTATAACTTCTTTGTGCAGCAGCTCGATTTCTACACAGCCTTTGCTTTTTTATCTGTAGAAGTTAGTAACAAGGTAGTATCTTAACACTTGTCAGTCCTGGAAAAAAAATCACTGTTTCTTTGCCTCCATGCTCACTCCCTTAAGATCACTTTGAAGAAAGCCATTCAGTGACACCATAACATTTGACAATAACCCATCAGCTCAAGACCAAAAAAAAGAAATAAGTATTCGCAAGCAATAAGATTATAAATTTAATTGCAGTTAACCCGATTTATGATGAACTTGAATGATGTTCAAACTTTATTCATAATAAAAAAAATATTGTCAATGCACTGATTTACCAACAGCATAGCCAAGTAGAACAATATATCTCTTGTAACAAAACTCTTGCAAGGCAAAGCAAAATTATTGTTTTATCCACAGGAGTAGTGAATGTGTCTCACAGATCAATGGAACTGCTGCCTCCAGTTATAAAGGGCGGTTAATCTCTGTGCAACTACTAAATCAATGCCACTTTTTAAAAATGATTATGCCACTGATAACAGGAACAGTCAGCTTCAGGATTGTGATCTCTCCTTGTGAAGGAAATGGCTAGCACAATGCCTCATTCTCACATCATGGGGCAGCGAAGCCAGCGACTTGTTGTTCAACAGATCAGAAAGCATTCCAAGTTCAAAAGCTCTTTGCAAATGTTCACAGGGAAACAGGCTCCAAATCAGGTGTCCAACCACAATGAATCAACAAGATCAGATGAGCTGCGCTTCATCAGAAAATGGCCTTCCGCCAAATAGATTCAGATGAAGAGACCTAAACTAAAATGTTCCATACACAGACAAATCAGAACCACAATCAGGTTTATTATTATGAAGCATATCGTGAAATTTGTTTTGCATTAGAGATACAATGCAATACATTAAAAAATACTATAAGGTAGAGGCAGATACATTAAGGGCATTTAAGAAATTATTTGATAGGCACATGGACGATAGAAAAATGAAGGGCTATGTAGGAGGAGGGAAGGGTTAGATTGATCTTAGTGTAGGTCAAAGGGCCTGTACTGTGCTATAATGTTCTATGTTCTAAATTATCATAAGAAATATCTAGAAATTAATAAATAAAGAGCAAGTCATGAGGCAGTGCTCATGGACCATTCAGAAATCTGATGGCAGAGGGGATGAAGCTGTTCCTAAAATGTGAAGAGCGAGTTCTCAGGCTCCTGTACCTCCCAAGTAGTAGTAATGAGAAGAAGGTGTGTCAGAGATGATGAAAGTCGTTAATGATCGTGCTGCTTTCTTAAGGCACCGCCATTTGAAGATGCCCTTGATGGAGAACAAGTAACTGATGGTGAACATGTATCTCCAGGCTTTTTTTTGTGATGACTCCTCCATTTATTCCTCTCATGGTCTGATGTTGACGTAGGGATTCAATGCTCAGGAGTTCCCTAGTTTATTGAGTCATGTTCTCAACTGCCACAGAAATTCAGTGCATTTGGTGACCTCCACACTTCATACTGCAGTACTAACATGATTTGTTCTTTGCTGCTCTTGTGAATGTCAATGCCCAGTCTTCCTTCTGATACAGTGACTACTCACCTGCTCAGTGTTACACTTATTAGGTACACCTGTATGCCTGCTCATTAACGGAAATCTCTAAATCAGCCAATCATGTGGCAGCATGCAGACCTGGTCAAGAGGTTCAGTTGTTGTTCAGACTAAACATCAAAAAGGGAAAGAAAGTGATCTAAGTAATTTTGACTGTGGATATGATGCTGGTGCCAGATGGGGTGGTTTGAGTATCTAAGAAACTGCTGATACCCTGGGCTTTTCAGTAATAGCAGAGAATAGTATGAAAGACAAATCCAGTGAGCAGCAGTTCTGTGGGTGAAAATGCCTTGTTAATGAGAGAGGTCAGAGGAGAATGGCCTGACTGGTTCAAACTGACAGGAAAGTGACGGCAACTCAAATAACCTCACACTACAACGGTGGTGCACAGAAGAGCATCTCTGAATTAAAGATCTGGATGATGGGGTGGTAAATTGGATTAGTAAGTATGCAGATGATTCTAAGGTAGGTGGTGTTGTGGATAATGAAGTAGGTTTTCAAAGCTTGCAGAGAGATTTAGGCCAGTTAGAAAAGTGGGCTGAATGATGGCAGATGGAGTTTAATGCTGATAAGTGTGAGGTGCTACATTTTGTTAGGAATAATCCAAATAGGACATAGATGGTAAATGGTAGGGCATTGAAGAATGCAGTAGAACAGAGTGATCTAGGAATAATGGTGCATAGTACCCTGAAGGTGGAATCTCATGTGGATAGGGTGGTGAAGAAAGCTTTTGGTATGTTGGCCTTTATAAATCAGAGCATTGAGTATAGGAGTTGGGATGTAATGTTAAAATTGTACAAGGCATTGGTAAGGCCGAATTTGGAGTATTGTGTACAGTTCTGGTCACCGAATTATAGGAAAGATGTCAACAAAATAGAGAGGGTACAGAGAAGATTTACTAGAATGTTACCTGGGTTTCAGCACCTAAGTTACAGGGAAAGGTTGAACAAGCTAGGTCTTTATTCTTTGGAGCGTAAAAGTTTGAGGGGGACTTGATAGAGGTATTTAAGATTATGAGGGGGATAGATAGAGTTGACGTGGATAGGCTTTTTCCATTGAGAGTAGGGGAGATTCAAACAAGAGGACATGAGTTGAGAGTTAGGGGGCAAAAGTTTAAGGGTAACACGAAGGGGAATTTCTTTACTCAGAGAGTGGAAGCTGTGTGGAACGAGCTTCCAGTAGAAGTGGTAGAGGTAGGTTCAGTATTGTCATTTGAAGCAAAATTGGATAGGTATATGGACAGGAAAGGAATGGTGGGTTATGGGCTGAGTGCGGGTCAGTGGGACTAGGTGAGAGTAGGCGTTCGGCACGGACTAGAAGGGCCGAGATGGCCTGTTTCCGTGCTGTAATTGTTATATGGTTATATGGTTACAACATGTTGAACCTTGAATTGGATGGTTTACAGCAGCAGAAGACCATGAAGATGCACTCAATGGCCCTTTAACTGCCTGGAGGAGGTACCGAGTTAAAGGGCTTCTGAGTGTCTGTCCATCTGTTACTCTTGCTGATGCAGCGGGCATTCTTCCTAGTTTTTTTTGTCTCAGGAACATTCACAAAGAAGAAAGTTGTCTCTGCATTTTGGGGTTTTCATACTTTATGAAGTTTTAGGCCATCAGAAAGATCCCCAGGAAGGAGTGCAGTATTAATATTCGGTTAATTTCAGATTCTGGCTCGATTCACTTTTTATTTTATCAGACTGTCAGCAGAGCTGAATAATTTAGTGAAATTTTGTTATGGTAAAAAAGATTTTGTTGAAAAGGGAATTTATTTGGCAGGATCCTAGTGGGAGGAAATTTCAATAATAACTGCTATTTATTTAACATTTAATAACTCAAAAAAGAACCTTTATAAGGTCTCACAGCCTTATTTAATAGTACTTGATAAGTCTCTCCCCTTCTACGCTTGAAGGAGTGAGTTATGACTGTCAGACAATGTAACACCTCAGCACATTGAACTCTGTGACAACAGCAAGTACTCTTGCAACAGTCATCATGAAGTGCAGACTACTTCCTACAATTTCTCCAAACCCAGATCACAAATCCATATCTCCTACCATCATATCGTTTTCCCATTTTCCAAGCCAGTTGCCACTTAAAATAAAACTGAATAACGTTCTTAAATGGCAGCCAGCTGTTCCACTTTAAAGGGCAGTCATTTTCTTGGCTGCCACGATGAATCTGTGGGCAAAGAAAAACACTCCGACACGATTTGATTAAAATCTCCTAACACTCGTTAGAGATCGGAGGCCTTCCTATGATCCATTTGAACAGCTTCCGAAAGACTAATGGGGTAAAAATTTGTACTCTAACATACTTTACAAGAAGAAAGTTCATTCTTAAAAAATACATGTAATGCTATTTGAATAAAAAATGGCTGTTTTGCTCTTCCAAAGCCTGACTGAGATTTTATACAAAAATAATTTCCGTGTTAAGCCACTTTTCCAGATTGTCTATAAAATACTTGCAGCATGAAGCTTTATTAGTTTTAAATCTTGACCATTTATTTTAAATAAATACAATCAAAACCAATCAAACATATTATCGTATAATTAAATATACTTAGAGAGGATGAAGAGTAATTACAGTTAAGTGTCTGGCCAACGTTAAAATGTTATTAGCTGTCAATAGTGACCATTTTATAGTTTCAAGTGTAAACTTTCGGTTTATGTCATAAATCATGCAGGAGAAAGGATATGTCTGCAGTAGCTATTTTATTAGTAACATAAAAAAGACTTCCATTGACTGTATAACAGCTGTGTCACCTGCACACGGGTGATCCGTTTTTGACACCTTCCCCCAAGAGTATTACAAGGATAAACATATTCTGTTCAAACGAGACCAATGACAGCAAAATTGCCTGCTTGTCTCTAAAAAGACTCTAATAATGTGTATCGAGGGAGAGGCCCATGTTCTGACAGTAGACTTTTTTCCCCAGTGTAAGTCTGAGAGGTTCAAATTTTCAAGAAACTTTAATCTTTCACAACACAACAGAAATACAACATGCCACACATCATTGTAGCTTGACAAATAATTTCTGGAATAAAACACAAAGGGAAAGATACATTCGCAACCAAAAAAATCCAATTGTGAAAGCATGTCATGACAAACATTACGCCAAAGTGCTTTGGCTCACCGTAGACAGATTAAATTAAAGAATAAATTAAATTAAATTGTTTCTACCAGAGGGTGGTAGAAATTTGGAACTCTCTTCTGACAGCAATTTTAAATCTGAGTTTGATTGATTTTTGATAACCAAAAGGTATTAAGGGATGTGGGGAAAAGATGGGTGTATGGAGTTAGGTCATAGATCAGTCGCATTCCTCCTGAATGTTGTACGGGATTGAGAAGTGAAGTGGTCTGTTTTTGCTTCTTGCTTTGTAATTTTAAAAATAACAATCTTTGCCCTGGCTCCTTTACATTTGCCCCTCCCTACAAAATCCAAATTACTCTATTCATAACACCTTAAGTGGAGCTCACATTATTATACCAGTTTAAAAAGAGATGACTGCCACCATTTGCCGTCCTTATGAAGGTTCTGTGATCTCAACAGCAGAACTTAAGACGTTCTGGCATCTGTACAGTCCAAGCTTCAATTTACAGAAACATGCTTCTCCACTGCATTTCTTAAATACATACGCTGGCAAAGACATCAAAAACGATGGCTGATTTTTTCCATAAAGTTAATTGTTATACCAGATTACAGTTTAAATAATCATAAATCCGTGCAGAGTGGACTTTGTAACCTAATTTTCAATAAATAGGAGTGCAGTAAGATTTTCAGGTTAAGTTGAAATTCTTTGTAAAATTAAAGCAGAAGAAATTAAATGTGCTATATGGAATCTTACCTTTCTTTCCCTCCTTTAATTCCACAATAATTTATCATTTGATCGACTAAAAAATTTGCAACTATCATTTAAATCTTGGAACAAACCCCAAAATGGACTACTACTTACTTGTTTTGCTAAAATCAATAGGATTGTACATCTTATAGGGCCAGACATTTTAACACAATCAAAAGGATTTCAGATCTTATAAGGCCAGACATTTTAACAGAAAAATTGTTTATTTGGTCTTATTGAGGGCATTTGCAGAGCTTATACTGGGACTTCAGAATTTTTCTGTATTGTCATTGTAACCCTCACTAATTTTTATAGATGCACCGTAGAAAGCATTCTTCCAGGGTGCATCACAACCTGGTATGTCCTGTCCAAGACCGGAAGAAGCTGCAGAAGATCGTGAACATAGCCCAGCACATCACACAAACCAATCTTCCATCCTTGGACTCACTTTACACCACACGCTGTTGGAGCAGTGCTGCCAGGATAATCAAGGACACGACCCACCCAGCCAACACACTTTTTGTCCCTCTTCCCTCCGGGAGAAGGTTCAGGAGCATGAAGATTCGTACGGCCAGATTTGGCAACAGCTTCTTTCCAACTGTGATAAGACTGCTGAACGGATCCTGACCTGGATCTGGGCCGTACCTTCCAAATATCCGGACCTGGCTTGCACTACCTTACTTTCCCTTTTCTATTTTCTAATTATAATTTATAATTTAAATTTTTATTATATTTACTTCGATTTGTACTTCAGGGAGCGCGAAGCGCAGAATCAGATATCGCTGTGATGATTGTATCAATTGTTTGGTGACAATAAAGTAAAGTAAGCAAGTAATCTTCAATATCTAGGGTATGTTTTTTATGATAATGTATTCATTCTTGTGCAAATGTAAAGGCGAGCTACCCTCAATGTTCTTTCTAGTTTTTTTACAGCTGCCTGGACCAGCCATTGCACTGAGCAGGAAAGTTTTACACGGCCTGTACAGCTGCGTGGCGACAAAGGCTGTGTGTGTGGAAGAATTTCAGTTACTACGTGGTCATGCACCCGCACAGCTTAGAAGGAACCATGGCTACACTGTACTGCTTGTGTGCGTCATCAGCCAGATTCCTAATGAAGAGTCTCGGCCCGGCCATCAACTGTTCATTTTGCTCCACGCTTACTGCCTGACCCACTGAGTTCTCCAGTGTTTCGTGTGTGTGTGTGGATCCAGATTTCCAGTATCTGCAGTCTCTCTTGTGTCAGTGCACATTACTATGTTCATGTTACATATCTTGTGTATGTCAGCACCACTCTCTCTCTCAGTCAACAAGTCAAACCGAAACTGCTGTTCTTTTCTGAATGCATCCTCTTAACGAAAGATTGTTCAGAAGGCATTTCAACACATACTTAATTGTCCCTAACCATGATGCCTACAATTTTTTTCCAAGTTATATCCTTGTATGTAACCTCATTTGCTTGCTTTTTATGTTAAAATCTTATTGCAACTACACCATATCATGCGTACATGATCATTGGATGTTTATTCATAAGCTAAATCATTATTATACTGCGCTAAGTAGCCTTGAAAGAGTATTTCTGCTGCAAGTACCATGCAACAGTTTGGAATCACCACAGTGATAAATTATACAGGGGACTACCTCCTCTGGGCTTGTATTTCATTGACTAAAGGGATGATCCACACGAGGTTTTTAAGACAATTCAAGGAATCTAACATTCAAGTAGTCACAGAGAACTACAGCACAGAAAAATACCCTTTGGCCCACCTGATCGATGCCAAACTGTTATTCTGCCTAGTCCTATTGACCTGCACATAGCCCACAACCTTCTATACCCTCTTATCCTTGCCCTTATCCAAACTCCTGTTAAATGCTGAAACCGAACCCATATCCACCATTTCCACACTCGAAGCAATTTCTGAGTGAAGGTCACCCTCATGTTTCCCTTAAGTATTTCACCTTTCACCCTTAACCCATGACCTCTAGTTCTAGTCTCACCCAACCTCAGTGGAAAAGCCCTGCTTGCATTTATCCTATCTGTATCCCCTCATAGTTTTGTATAGGTATATCCATAACACTCATAATTGTGTATACCTTATCTATCATCAGCATTATGTGCTGTGTTATACAGTGTGGGTGATAATGGTTTTCCATCTGTCTTTAATCTGAGAAATTCTAATAAACTCTTCAAAACTTTTCTCTGTCCATCCCTTGATGTCACTCATGAATGTCATGTGCTGTTGACCAGGACCTTTTTTTCCACCAATCTTTCCCATCACTCCAAGACATTCGAGCTTCTCTTTCCTCAGAACATATCCCAGAAATTCCAGCTGCCGTTTCCTGATCATGGATATCAGCTCTCTTCTTATTCTGGCTTTCCGTAACACTTCATTTGTTACTCTGTCCTTCCACGATATTTTCATCATTCTTCTCAAGAACCACATTTCCGCAGATTTGAGACTTCCCTCATTTTGCTTTGATATGGTCCAACATTTGCTTCCATATGTTAGTGTGGAATGAACATAGCACCCAACACTCTGAGTTTCACCCCCATAGTAATTATGTTATTCTCTAGTATCTTGTTCAAACACTCAAATGTGCATTTAGCAATCCCAATCCTTCTTCGAATTTCAACATCAGTCTACCTTATTTGTACCCCTCCTAATTTAGTATACCTACAGAATATACAAATGTAGAGGTAAACTATTTCCTCTCTCATCTGAAGAACACAGAAAAGATGAAGTAGACCTAAGTCTTGAATTAATTCAGATAAAAAATAATCACAACTAAGTTAGTGGACTTTGGAATTCTTCCTCCCACCCCCACCAAACTCACAGAATATTTCCAAACCGATACTGGTAGATTCTTGAATGGCAGGAGTGTTGTGGGTTATAGAACCAAGATGCACAGATCAGCTGTAATCTAGCTGAATGGTGAAACATGCTCAAGGGACTGAACAGTCCCCTCCTGTCATGATTTTCCCGAGTTCCTAAGTGATGCAATTTATATTTGTATCTTATAAGCACGACGAATGTCAAAAGCATCATTTCATGAATTTGTCATTGCACCTGATTCATTTTATTTCAAAGCACATCTCAGATGTCATTGCTACAGTACTGTGCAAAAGTCTTAGGCACACATATATAGCTCGAGAGCGCAGTATTGTAGTACGTGGCACTGTACTACTGCCACAAAAAACAAGCACATTTCATGATATATGTGAGTGATGATAAATCTGATTCTGATATGGGTCTCTATTGTGGACTGGGAGTGGGAAGGGGGACAGAGTGAAGGGAATCACGATTGAGGAAAGGGGAAGGGAGAAGGTAGAAAGTGAAAAGCACCAGAAAGACATTCAGTAATGAGCAATAAACCAATTACAAGAGAAAATCTGCCGACGCTGGAAATCCGAGCAACACACACAAAATGCTGGAGGAACTCAGCAGGCCAGACAGCACCTATGGAAAAGAGTACAGTCGATGATTCGGGCCACAGCCCTTCAGCAGGACTGGAGGAAAAAAGCTGAGGAGTAGATTTAAAAGGTGGGGGAAGGGGAGAGAGAAACACAAGGTGACAGGTGAAACCTGAACGGGGAGGGATGATGTAAAGAGCTGGGTGGGAAGTTGATTGGTGAAAAAGACAGAAAACCATGGAAGAAATAAACCAATTGTTTGGAATTAAATGATCTTGTGTCTCAGGGCTGGGTGTGTCTGTACCCATGCCACTGCCATCCCCCCACCCCTGCTCTGCCACCCGTCCCACACCCCTCCCACGGTGTACCACCCTCACCATTCCCAACATCCTTTGCTCCCGCCAAACTTACAAACTCGTTTTCTGCTCCATGATGACAAATACAGTACTGTGCAAAAGACTTAAGCACCCGAGATTTTTTATATAGTTTCAGATGGTATAGTCTCCACAGAGCCCTAATCTCAACATCATCGAGGCTGTCTGGGATTAGCTGGAGAGACAGAAGCAAGCAAGACAGATAGAGTCTGCATATAAACTGTGGCATATCCTCTAAAACACTTGGAATAACCTACCTGTCAATTTTCTTAGAGAACTGCATGATAATGTACTTAAGAGAATTGATGCAGTTTTAAAGGCAAAGGGTGGTCACACCAAATATTGATTTAATTTAGCTTTCTTTTACTGTTTATCACTCTTTATAGTAATCTTTTTGATACTTAAAAATCTTTCATTTTATTTTTGACAGCATCGTCACCTTATAGAATTTTTCCTTATAGACTTTTGCACCGTCCTGTATGTCTCGACTATAATTCAATTTTGCTAAACCAAACGATACTTACACCAGTAAGAAAAAGAAGTAAAAATACTCCAGGGAAGAACCCTTTGAGTTATAAAAACTGTGAGTGTACAATCCTTCAGAGCACAATGGAAACGGGGTGCAATCGACACTGCCAACTGTTGCAAGTCACATCGTATCAATGCAAAATAGATCAAAAAATTAGGAAATAGTGCTAAAAAATCTTCAAAGATGACTTTGAGGGGTTTCCATAATTATATTTAAAACAGTCCCTTATCATTTAGTTACCCCCATTATATTGAATCGAATTGAATTTTCTTCATTACTAACATCCTTCACTTACACGAGGAATAAAATCTTTACATCTCCGACTAAATGTGCAATGTGTAATTTATAGTCATTTGTAATAAATAGCATGTACAACAGGACAGTCAACATGGCATAGAAATACAGTTGTATCAGTATGAATTAATCAGTCTGATGGCCTGGTGGAAGAAGGTGAGAGAGGTGCTGTTGTGCTTTTTTCACCACACAGCCGGTACGTACAGATCCCGTGCGATCCTTGGTGATGTGTCTGAAAGCTGTTCAACCTCTCAGCCCCAGATCCATTGATGTCAATAGGGGTTAGCCTGTCTCCATTCCTCCTGTAGTCCACAACCAGCTCCTCAATTTTTGCAACAGTGAGGGAGAGGCTATTTTCTTGAGCTTTCAGAAAGCATTTGAAACATTCATTCTTATTTTTGGGTAACAAGTGAAAAAGTCAAGTCAAGTCAAGTCAAGTCAATTTTTATTGTCATTTCGACCATAACTGCTGGTACAGTACACAGTAAAAACAAGACAACATTTTTCAGCACCATGGTGCTACATGAAACAGTACAAAAACTACTCTGAACTACATAAAAACAACACAGAAAAGACTACACTAGACTACCAACCTACTCAGGACTGCATAAAGTGCACAAAACAGTGCAGGCATTACAATAAATAATAAACAAGACAATAGGCACAGTAGAGGGCAGTAAGTTGGTGTCAGTCCAGATTCTGGGTATTGAGGAGTCTGGTGGCTTGGGGGAAGAAACTGTTACGTAGTCTGGTCGTGAGAGCCCAAATGCTTCGGTGCCTTTTCCCAGACGGCAGGAGGAAGAAGAGTTTGTATGAGGGGTGTGTGGGGTCCTTCATAATGCTGTTTGCTTTACGGATGCAGCGTGTAGTGTAAATGTCTGTAATGGTGGAAAGAGAGACCCCTATGATCTTCTCAGCTGACCTCACTATCCACTGCAGGGTCTTGCAATGCAAGGTGGTGCAATTCTCGAACCAGGCAGTGATGCAGCTGCTCAGGATGCTCTCAATACAACCTGTAGAATGTGATGAGGATGGGGGGGTGGGAGATGGACTTTCCTCAGCCTTTGCAGAAAGTAGAGACGCTGCTGGGCTTTCTGCTGGTGTGTGAAGTGATGCTTCCTGTTTTACCATTTACCAATCTCTCCCCAATAGCAGAGATTTTCACCGTAGTAGTGACATTTTGCATTGGTGGCAAATTGAAGATCATGAATTTGTTTTGCAGAAGATGTATGAAGATAAAATCTTGGGATATAAGAAGGGCCAAATGGACATTCATGTCTTTTTTTTCAATAGCAGTTTCTTCTCTTCTTGCTGTTACCATTGGGAAGGTAGTACAAGAGCCTTAAATCCCACACCACCAGTTTCAGGAACAGTTATTACCCTTCAACCATCAGGCTCCTGAACCAGTGTGGATAACTTCACTCACCTCAACACTGAACACAACCTGCAGGGTCACTCTCAAGGTCTCTAAAACTCATGTTCTCAGTATTACTTATTTATATATTATTATTGTTGTATTTGCCCAATTTGCCTTCTTTTCCACATTGGCTTCTTCACAGTCTTTATTTCTGTTCAGCTTTTCACTGATTCTGTTGTACTTCTTTATTCGACTGTGAATGCCTGCAAGAAAATGAATCTCAGGGTAGCATTTAGTGACGTATATGTACTTTGATCATAAATTTACTTGAACTTTGAAACTTACACCTGATTTGGCCACTGTTAGAGAAGGGCAGGTTTGAGACACCCCATTTTCTTCAAAATCTCACAAATAGCAGCATTATTAGATTATCCGAATTACATATGACATTGATGAAAGGATAATTCATGCACTGAATGTTGATAGAACCATGAATGTTCCTCCTGAAAGGCTGGTGTAGCTGGTAGAGTTGCTGCCGCACAACTCCTGGGCTTGTCATATCAGCAGCCTCTGATGACTCTGGGCCTGTATTGACTAGAATTCAGAAGAATGAGGAGTGATGTCATTAAAACCTATCAAATGGCGAAAGGCTTTGATAGAGTGGATGTGGAGAGAATGTTTCCTATGATGGCAGAGTCTAAGACACAGCCTCAGAATAGAGGGGAAATGAAAACGGAGATGAGGGGGAATTTCTCTAGCCAGAGAGTGGTGAATCTGTGGACTTCTTCGCCAAGGAAGCTGTGGAGGCCAAGTGTTTATGTATATTAAGGCAGAGGTTGATAGATTGGTCAGGGCATGAAGGGATATCGGGAGAAGGCAGGAGATTTGGACTGAGGGGAAAATTGGATCAGCCATGTCAAAATAGCGCAGCAGACGTGATGATCCAAATAGCCTAATTCTGCTCCTATACCTTTTGGTCTACGTTCCCTTTGACATTGGGTGTTGTCAGTGTGGAATTTGTATGTTTTCCCTGTGGTTGCATAGTTTCCCCCAAGTACTCCTGTTTACCTCCAAATTTCCCAAAATGCATTAGCTGGCAGACTAATTGACTGCTGCAAATTACCCCCAGTGTAGCTGAGAGGTAGGAAAGTCAGAGTAGAGTCAATGGATGTTCAAAGGAGAATAGATTGCAGAGAATAGTGAGGGAATGGAAACAATTAACCTTCTTTCCATAAGACCATAAGATATAGGAGCAGAATTAAACCATTTGTCTCATCAAGTCTGGCGATTTCATTACGTCAGCTCCAATTTTCCCTCTCAGCCCCAATCTCCTGCCTTCTCCTCATCTCCCTTCATGCCTTAACCAATCAAGAATCTATCAGACGCTGGCTTAAATATACGTTATGACTTGGCCTCCTCAGCTGCCTGTGGCAACAAATTCCACAGATTCACCACTCTCTGGCTAAATAATTTCCTCCTCATCTCCATTCTAAAATGACGACCCTCTATTCTGAGGCCTCTGGTCTTAGAATCCCCCACCAAAGGGAATATCATCTCCTCATCCACTCTCTCAAGGCCTTGCAATATTCAATAGGTTTCAATGAGGTCTCCCCTCATTGTTCTGAATTCCTCTGAATTCCACTGAATTTAGCCATCAAACACCCTTCATATGACAAGCCATTCAATTCTGGAATCATTTTTGTGAACATCCTTTGAACCCTCTCCAATGTCAGCAGAAATCACTTTGAAAGCTGGCAGAAGCTAGATCAAACTTCAAAGTTCAAAGAAAGTTTATTATCAAAGTATTTCTATGTCACCATATACTACCCTGAGATTCATTTTCTTGCAGGCGTTCACAGTACAACAAAGAAACAGAATACAATAAAATCAATGAAAACCTACACAGAAAGACTGTAAAACAACCAGTGTGCAAACCCTCCTTTTTAAAACAAAAACATCATGCCAGCTTAAAAATTTCTTTCCCCAAGCAGTCAATCTGATCAACCATTCCAGTTAGCCAGCCCTCATCCCTGTTGCTGCCCTTCACTGTAAACACCTTAAACCACTTTTCATAATGTTGTTTACATTGTGAATATATTCTGGTACTTATGCACATTTTATTCCATATCTGCACTTTAATCTGCAACTTTACTTTATATAACTATTCTTTGTAATTGTCGAATTTGTTAAATGCCGCACCCTGACAAACACATCACAGCAGTTTCCTAATACATGTAAATGTATAAGGCAAAAAAAAGTTGATCCCTGATCTTTGCTTCTTTTATGCTGGAATTAAAACAAGAAAAAGCTTCACATGACCTTTTAAATTCCAAGAAAGGATTGGAGAGACCAAAGTTTAATGTTCTATCCAGAAGCCAACACCTCCATCAGTACAGTCCTCCCTCAGGACTGCAATCAAACGGCAGAGCACTTGATAATAATTAAAGCATTAAATGAAATGGTATTAAAAAAGAGGACTATAACACATAGCTGTTGTTTTGCAGCAGCAGTGTAGTACAATATGTTAAGATCATTGTAAGTTACAATTAAAAATGTGTACAATTAGTTGCTACCATTGGTTGTAGATGGACGTCTAACTCAACGTGCTCATGTCTATCGAGTGGAACTTGAATGCACCAGCTTTTGATTCTGAGCTGAGACAGAATCATGTTTCCCTCACTAAAACTAATCTCCCCTCTGCCATCAGATTTCTGAATGGTCCATGAACCCAAGAACACTAACTCACTATTTTTCTCTCTTATGCACTACTCATTTATTTTTAATATATTCCTTATTGTAACTTATAGTATTTTTATGTATTGCACTGACCCAAAACAACAATTTTCACATCTGTTGGTGATAATAAACTTGATTCTGAAAGCATCTGGAATTTGGTATTTCCAGACAGCAGCAGTGTATTTCTTCTTGCAGTGCACCTTTAGTTAAAATAGTTATTTAATTCTCTCTTTTTTTCAGTCCTAGTTCCGTGAGGGGGTTGTTCCTAGATCACACATACTCAGTTTCTAGTATACAGTGTGTTTAACAGTAAGTCATGCCTTAAAACCCTTTTGAAGGGGAATAGAGAAGGAAGAAGGGGAACAAGGTGAGATGTAAAGGATAGGACATGAAGGGGTAAAGGAAGATGTTCTCGAGGGTGAGGTTGTGAGTATGCTTGGAAGATTAAATATGAAGACAAGGTAGCGCCCAGCTGATAGCATGAACGTAAGAACAGAAGAACATAAATAATAGGAGCAGGTGTAGGCCATCTGGCCCACTGAGCCTCCTCCGCCATTCAATAAGATCATGGCTGATCTGGCCACGGACTCATCTCCACCTACCTGCCTTTTCCTCATAACCCTTAATTCTCCTAATATGCAAAAATCAATCCAATCTTTAAATAAATTTACTGAGGTAGCCCCCCACTGCTTCATTGGGCAGAGAATTCCACAGATTCATCACTCTCTGGGCAAAGCAGTTCCTCCTCACCTCCATTCTAAATCTACCCCAACCCCCGAATCTTGGCGCTATGCCTCCTAGTTCTAGTCTCACCTACCAGAGGAAACAACTTTCCTGCCTCTATCTTCTCTATCCCTTTCATAATTTTATATGTTTCTATAAGATCTCCTCTCAATCTTCTGAATTCCAGCGAGTACAGTCCCAGGCAACTCAATCTCTGGAATCAACCTGGTGAACCTCTTCTGCACCGCCTCCAAAGCCTGTATATCCTTCTTCAAGTATGGAGACCAGAACTGCACACAGTACTCCAGGTGCGGCCTCACCAGTACCCTGTATAGTTGCAGCATAACCTCCCTGCTCTTGAATTCAATCCCTCTAACAATGAAGGCCAATGTCCCATTTGCCTTTTTGATAACCTGCTGCACCTGCAAACCAACCTTTTGTGATTCATTCACAAACACTCCCAAGTCCTCTGCACAGCAGCATGCTGCAATTTTTTTTACCATTTAAATGATAATCTGCTCTTTCATTTTCCCTTCCAAAGTAGATGACCTCACAATTACCAGCATTGTACTCCATCTGCCAGACCCTTACCCACTCACTTAACATATCTATATCTCTCAGCAGACTCTCCATATCTTCTGACAATTTGCTTTTCAGTCAATTTAGTATCATCAGCAAACTTAGATACACTACCCTCTGTCCCCTCTTCCAGATCGTTAATGTATATAGTGAACAGTTGTGGGCCCAGCACCGACCCCTGTGGCACACCGCTCACCACTGATTGCCAAACAGAGTAACACCCATGTATCCCAACTCTCTGCTTTCTATAAGTTAACCAATCCTCTATCCATGCTAATACATCACCCCCAACTCTATGCATCCTTATCTTATGGATAAGTCTTTTATGCAGCACCTTATCGAATGCCTTCTGGAAATTCAAGTAAATAACATCCATCTGTTCCCCTCTATCCACTGCGCTCATTATATCCTGAAAGAACTCCAGTAAGTTTGTCAAACAGGACCTGCCTTTGCTGAATCCATGCTGTGTCTGCCTGATGGATTCATTTCTTTTCAGATGCCTTGCTATTTCTTCTTTAATGATAGCTTTAAGCACATTCCCAACTACAGATGTTAAACTAACTGGCGTATAGCTACCTGCCTTTTGCCTACATCCATTTTTTGAACAGTGGTGTGACATTCGCTGTCTTCCAATCCACCAGGACCTGCCCAGAGTCCACAGAATTTAGGTAAATCATCACCAAAGCTTCTACTATAACTTCTGCCATTTCTTTCAGTACCCTGGGATGCATTCCATCAGGACCAAGTTAGATATGGCCCTTGTGGCTAAAGGGATCAGGGGGTATGGAGAGAAAGCAGGTACAGGGTTGTGAGTTGGATGATCAGCCATGATCATACTGAATGGCGGTGCAGGCTTGAAGGGCCGAATGGCCTACTCCTACACCTATTTTCTATGTCTATGTCTATGACCAGAGGACTAATCTATCTTCAGGCCCACAAGTTTGCTCAGCGCTACCTCTTCAGCGATAGCTATTGTATCAAGGTCCTCACCTTCCACTGCATTCAGAACATCTCTCTTTGCCATGGCAGATACATCTGCCACCGTGAAGACCGACACAAAATAGTCATTCAAAACTTCAGCTATTTCCTGATTACCCATAGTCAATACCCCCTTCTCATCCTCCACAGAACCTACATTCACTTTAGCCACCCTTTTCTACTTTAGATAATTATAAAAACTTTTTCTATCTGTTTTTATATTTTGTGCTAGTTTCTTTTCATAATCTAGCTTCCCTTTCTTTATTGCTTACTTAGTGGTACTTTGTTGCTTTTTAAAGTTTTCCTAGTTTTCCAGTATCCCACTAGTCTTGGCGACTTTGTATACATGACCTTTTAGTTTGATGGCTTCTTTTATTTCCTTAGTTATCCAAGGCTGGTTCTCCCCACATCTACTGTCCTTGCTTTTAATAGAAATATACTTTTGCTGAGCATGTGGCATGTGGCCAAGTGGTTAAGGTGTTGGACTGGTGATCTGAAGGTTGCGAGTTTGAGCCCCACCTAAGGCAGTATTTTGTGTCCTTGAGCAAGGCATTTAACCACACACTGCTCCAGTCCACCCAGCTGAAAATGGATACAGACAAAATGCTGGGGGCTAACCTCAAAATAGACTAGTGTCCTATCTGGGAGGCAGTCTCGTACTCTCAGTCGCTTCACGCCACGGAAACCGGCATAAGCACTGGCCTGATGAGCCTACAAGGCTCGGGACAAACTTTAACTTAACTTTGTTGAGCACCATGAAAAAATCTCTTTGAGAGTCTTCCACTGTTCCTCGACTGTCCCACCATATAGCCTGTGTTCCCATTCCACACTAGCCAAATCACCCCTCATCCCATTGTAGTCTCCATTGTCTAGGCATAATACACTGGTTTTAGATTGAACTATTGCACCCTCCATTTGTATGAGAAATTCAATCATACTGAGATCACTCTTTCCAAGAGGATCTATAACTACAAGATCACTAATTTTACCTGTCTCATTGCACAGGACCAGATCTAAGATAGCACGTTCCCTTGTAGGTTCAGTAATACGCTGTTCAAGAAAGCCATCACAGATGCATTCTA
Source organism: Hemitrygon akajei (assembly GCF_048418815.1). Classification (NCBI taxonomy): domain Eukaryota; kingdom Metazoa; phylum Chordata; class Chondrichthyes; order Myliobatiformes; family Dasyatidae; genus Hemitrygon; species Hemitrygon akajei. Next base: position 19,200,068 of record NC_133135.1, read on the forward strand.
TGAATTCCTCCTCAAGACTGCCTTGACTAACTGGATTCACCTAATCTATGTGCAAGTTAAAGTCCCCCATGATAACTGCTGTTCCATTCTCACACGCCTCAGAAATTTCTCTGTTTATTGCCTGTGCCACTGTGATGTTATTATTCGGTGGCTGACAGACAACTCCCACCAGTGATTTTTTTCCCTTTAATATTCCTAATCTCTACCCAGATGGTTTCAACATTCTGCTCCTTAGATCTTATATCATCTCTCACTATTGCCCTGATCTCATCTTTGACTAAGAGTGCTACCCCACATCCCTTACCTTCCTGCCTATCCTTCCGTATTACTGATATCCTTGGATATTTAATTCCCAATCCTCTCCACCCTGCAACCACGTCTCTGTAATGGCCACTAAATCATACCTCTTTGTACTGATTTGTGTCACAAGTTCACTGACCTTGTTTCGAATACTACGGGCATTCAAATACAGTGCCCTTACACTCAATGTGCTTTTAAAATCTTGTAATCTTTTACTCTCTTGCGCTTGACTTTTCTTCACTCCACTCATACTTTTCTCTTTTTGACCTTTTGTTTTTTCTTTATCTTTATCCACTTTTCTTTTATACTTTATCCATACTTCTCCAAACAGTTGAATTCACCCCCTACTATTTACAGCCATAGTTATGCAATTCACTAGGATCCAGGTCCAATCGTGGTTCAGGTGGAGCCTATCCCATTGGTACAGCTCCTTCCTTCCCCAATATTGGTGCCAGTTTCCCATGAATTCCAACCTACTTCTTCCACACCAATCCTTGAGCCGCACATTTGACTCTAATTTTCTTGACCCTATGTCACTTTGTAGGTGGCTCAGGTTGTAATCTAGACATTACCACCGTTTTGGTTCTGCTTTTTAATTTAGTCCCTAGCTGCTCAAATTCCCTCAGCAGAACCTCTTTCCTCATTCTACCTATGTCATTGGTACCCACATGGACTAACAACTGGATCTTCTCCCTCCCACTGCAAATTCCTCTGTAGGTTAGACAAGATGTCCCAAACCCAGGCACCAGGCAGACAACACAGCCTTCGGGATGCTCTGTCCTCATGACAGAAAACTCTATTTCCCTGACGATACTACCACTACATTTCTCTTCTCTCCCCCCTCTTGAATGTCTCCCTGAACCATGGTGCCATAGTTAGATTGCTCATCATTCCTACAGCCCTCATTCTCATTCACACAGGGAACAAAAATCTCAGACCTGTTGGACAAGCTCAAGGGCTGAGTCTGCTCCAGCACTGTCTCTCTGATCCAACTACCCATTTCACTCGCAGTCACACCGTCTTGTCCCTGTCCACAGACTGAATTTGAGGCAGCTAATCTAATGGGTGTGATTACCTCCTGAAACAGAGAATACAGGTAACTGTCCCCCTCCCCGATGTGCCGCAGCATTTGAAGCTGCAATTCCAGGTCATCAACTTTGAGCCTGAGTTCCTCGAGCAGCCGACACTTGCTGCAGATGTGGTCACCAGGAACCACAATGGGGTCCACCAGCTCCCACATCATCTTGTATCATCCCTACTTTAGTTAATTAGCTGTAATTTAGTGACTATTTATTCAACCACTACAAAAGCCTTGCTTGCTACTTACCAGTGCCTCCTCGCCAAAGTCTCAAATTCCCACTCCTACACTGGTCCCCTCACACAATGGCCGCTTTGCTTTCACCCTGCTTTACTTTTACTTGCTCCTGCTAATGAATTACAAATTGACAGGTCCGCCACTAATAGACATTGATTCCTCCAACTTCTGGTAAATTTTCCCCCTCCCCCTCCCTCTTCTTCATTCTCCCACTCTGGTCTCTTACCTCTTCTCCTCACCTGCCTATCACTTACTCCTGGTGCCCCTCCTCCTTCAGCTTTTCCCGCAATCCACACTCCTCTCCTATCAGACCTCTTCTTCTCCAGCCCTTTACCTTTCCCAATTACCACCTCCCAGCTTCTTACTTCATTTCTCCACCCCCACACAGCTGCCTTCACCTATCACCTTCTAGCTTGTCCTCCTTCCCCTCCCTCCACCTTCTTATTCTGGTATCTTCTCCCTTCCTTTCCAGTCCTGAAGAAGGGTCTTAACCTAAAATGTCAATTGTTTATGCATTTCCAGAGATGTAGCCTGACCTGCTGAGTTCCTCCAACATTTTGTGTGTGTTGTTTTGAAAGCAAGCAAGTTGGTTTGAAGTTGGCACTGTGGTTATGGGGTATTGGGTGGGGGGGGGGCTTATAAGGAAGCAATGAGTGCCTGGAACCTAAAAGAGGAAATCTGCAGATCCTGAAAATCCAATGCAATACACACAGAGCTCAGGAGGAATTCAGAAGATCAGGCAGCATCTACGGAAAAGAGTCAACGGTTAATGTTTCGGGCTGAGGCCCTTCTTCCGGTCTGGAAAGGAAAGGAGAAGATGTCAGAATAAAATGTTGGGGGGAGGGGAAAGAGGCTAGCTGGAAGGAGATAGTGAAGCCAGGCGGGTGGGGAAGGTCAAGGGCTGGAGAAGAAAGAATCTGATAGGAGAGGAGGGTGGACATCTGGAGAAAGGAAAGAAGGAGGAGACCCAGGGGGAAGTAACAGGCAGGTGAGAAGTGGTGAAAAGTCAGAGAGGAGAATAAAGGAAAGGTGGCGGGGGGAGGATATTTGTTCATCAGAAGGCAAAATCTATAATTCATGCCTTCAAGTTGGAGGGTACCCAGACGGAATATAAGGTTTTGCTCCTCCACCCTGGAAGGTGGCACCTTCTTGGGTTCTGAGTTCAAGTTTGTTTCATAGCGTTACCTGGTACAATAACTACATGAACATGTCATTACTGGGTTAGTTAAGGCAGAAAACAAGGATGATAAAATGTGACCCACCAAATAGGGAGCAAACTGCAGCAGAAAGAACGTCAGTCCGTCATGTGAAGAGGCAACAATTTAAGTTTTTCTCTATTTGATTAGTTGATTTACATCGGAACAAATAGCTTTGCTTTGTGGATCAGTGTACAATTGCCTTTTGTGTATAATGGATAGCTTATACTATAAAAGCTCAAGACAAAAATTGTGCATTAGAGTGACAAGAGATGTGAGGAATCTACAGTTAACAACATTAAAGGACAGAGCAACTGAGAAGATTATTGTGAGAAAGGGAATACAGAAATACTGCTGATATATGACAGCTGAAGTTGACAGGTGAAACCAAATGAAACTGTCTTATCAAACTCAAAGCAATAAATTGCATTCACTGACACAAAATCATCTCTTTGTAGCTTGGTAACAATGAATGATACTTTTATCATATCATTAAAGAACACTTAAAGATGTTCAGTAGCAGTGTCTATATTTATATCATTAAATAAATAATTACATATCATTTATCTATTTACTAAGATGCAGTGCATGGCCACAAAGTAAGCCCCCAAGTTAATCTGAGTCTATTCATGGGACAATTTACAGTAACCAATTAAGCTACCTACCCGTACATTTTTGGACTGTGGGAGGAAACTGGAGCAAAACCCACGCACTCATACGGAGACATACAAACTCCTTACAGGCAGCAGCGGGAATTGAACCCGGGCCGTCTGAACTGGAAAGCATTGTGCTAACCACCAGACTAGTGTGTGTGTGTGTGTGTGTGTGTGTGTGTGTGTGTGTGTGTGTGTGTGTGTGTGTGTGTGTGTGTGTGTGTGTGTGTGTGTGTGTGTGTGTGTGTGTGTGTGTGTGTGTGTGTGTGTCTGTGTGTGTGTGTGTGTGTGTACACACACACATACACTGTACATTTATACTGAAAGTAGTCCATGAGATTTATGAAGATCATTGTCACACCATATGTTCGCAGTTATTTAACACCTACAACCAAAAGTGACCACTTCCCCCACAGTATCCTCCATTGGGAAGTCCACTAAGTTAGATGGAAGGGCTTTCTCACTTGGGCAGTGTAACATAGCACTCCATCACAGAAAGGTGAATGGAAATTTGAAGACCCCCTCCTCCACTGAGAATGTCAGAACGAGGATTAATAGTTTTTTGAGCAGAATGAAGCCAGGTGGATGGATGGATGATGGAACATTTTCAGAAGGTTGAATGGCCTTCATATGAGTTCTGTCCATTAATAGTTCTACAGAATGCTTCCAGTCTTTTTCCATTTGCATGCAGATGTTAACTTCTACAGAAGGATTTTGCAAAAATTTTCCAGTTCTTCCTCTTATGATATCATTGCCAGAACATGAGAACCTAAGAAACAGGGTATAGAATTGCTCAGTCAATCTCTGCCATTCAATAAAGTCATAAATGATCTAATTTTATCCTCAACAATTCTCTTTCCTTTGCTCACCCAACAGAAGTCAGCTTCTTAAATGCATTTAATGTGGAGATTAACAATGTATGACTCACTCTCTACATAATCTCTAAGAGAATTCTAAAAGTTCATAATCATCTGAGGGTAGAAATTCCACCTGAGGGCATAACATAGAGCAAAAATTATTGGGAAGTTCGAGGACTGGGAAGCTTTTAAAAATCAACAGAATGCAACTGAAAAGTCATTAAGAAGGTAAAGATAGAATTCAAAAGTTAGCCAATAATATTAAAGAGGATTCCAAAAGTTTCTTCAGTGTAAAAGAGAGGCAAGAGTGAATATCAGACTGCTGGAAAATGATGCTGAAGAGGTAGTAATGGGGGAACAACAAAATGGTGGATGAACTGAATAAGTATTTTGCATCAGTCTTCACTGTGGAAGACACTAGCAATATGGTGGAAGTTCTAGGTGTCGGGGACATAAAATGTGTGAAGTTACCATAAATAGAGAAAAGGTCCTTGGGAAAATGAAAGGTCTGAAGTTAGATAAGTCACCTGGACCAGATGGTGTACAACCCAGAGTTTTGAAAGAAGTGGCTGAAGAGATTGGGGAGGCATTAGTAATGACCTTTCAAGAATCACTAGATTCTGAAATGGTTCCAGACTGGAAAATTGCAAATGTCACTCCATTCTTCAAGAAAGGAGAGAGGTAGTAAAAATGGAAACCATAGGCCAGTTAGTCTGACATCAGTAGTTGGGAAGATGCTAGAGTCAACTATTAAGCATGACATCTCAGTGTACTTGGAGGCACATGATAAAATGGGCCATAGTCAGCATGGCTTCCTCAAAGGAAAATCTTGCCTGACAAATCTGTTGGAATTCTTTGACAAAGTAACAAGCAGGATAGACAAAGGAAAATCAGTTGATGTTGTGTACTTGGATTTTCAGAAGGCCTTTAACAAGGTGCCGCACGTGAGGCTGCTTCACAAGCTATGAGCCCATGGTAGTACAGAAAGATTCTAGCATGGATAAAGTAGTAGTTGATTGGCAGGAAGCAAAGAATGGGAATAAAGGGAACCTTTTCTGACTGGGTGCCAGAGACTATTGGCATTCCACAGGGGTCTGTGTTGGGACAGATTCTTTTTACATCCAATGAATCGGATGATGAAATCAATAGCTTTATTGCAGAGTCTGCAGAAGATATGAAGAAAGGTGGAGGTGCAGGTAGTTTTGAGGAAGCAGAGAGGTTACAGAAGGACTTAGTCAGATTATGAGAATGGGCAAAGAAATGGCAAATGAAATATAGTGTCAGTAAGTGTATGGTCATACATTTTGGTATAAGAAGAAGATGTTCTCACTACATGCACATGCAGGTCAGCTCTTTGAGTGATTATGCAGAAAGTTTGAAGTTAATAACATCTCCTTCTACCTTAGGCCACAAACTTATCAATCACCCCTTGTATTTTCTAAATGGAGAGAAAATACAAAAAACTGAGGCATAAAAGGACTTGGGAGACTTTGTGCAGGATTCCCTAAAGGTTAATCTCAGGTTGAGTCTGTGGTGAGGAAGGTAAATGCAATGTTAGCATTTATTTCTAAAGGACTAGCAAGGCTGTAATGTTGAAACTTTATAAAGCACTGATGAGGCTTCACTTGGAGTATTGTGAGCAAGTTTGGGCCCCATATTTTAGAAAGGATGTGCTGAAACTGGAGAGGGTTCAAAGGAGGTTCACGAAGATGATTACAGGATGAATGGATTGGCATATGAAGAGCATCTGATGGCTCTGGGGCTGTATTCACTAGAGTTCAGAAGAATGAGGTGAGACCTCATTGAAACCTATTGAATGGTGAAAGGCTTTGATAGAGTAGATGTGGAGAGGATGTTTCCTATGGTGGGAGAGTCTAAGACCAGAGGACACAGTCTCAGAACAGAGGGGCGTCCTTTTAGAATGGAGATGAGGAGGAATTTCTTTAGCCAGAGAGTGGTGAGTCTGTGGAATTCTTTGCCACAGGCAGCTGTGGAGGCCAGGTCATGATATAAGGCCGAGGTTGATAGATTCTTGATAGGTCAGGGTATGAAGGGATATGGGGAGAAGGCAGGAGATTTGGGCTGAAAAGAAAATTGGATCAGCCATGATGAAATTGTGAAGCAGACTCAATGGGCCAAATGGCCTAATTCTGCTCCTATATTTTATGGTCTTAAGTTCAGCTTAAAAGAATATCCATTTGTTTGAACATTATACCCCCCCCCCCCCCGCCACCAGTTCTAGTTACTACAAATACAGGAACCCTCCTCCCTTTCAACTCTTCCCCCTCAGGAACTTGCATGTCTGAATTAACTCATTCAAAGTTGCATTGAGTGCAGAGTCAACCTGCTTAACCGTTGTTCATACATGGACCTCTTCATCCTGGAACTTCTCCGCACTTCCACCATCCTTAGATATGGAGAATCAAATGCACTACTCTGGTGCAGTTTCCATATCTACTATCAATCTGAACCTGCCCCGCCACCTAGCCCTCTGCTCTTCTTTCACCCATGTGCCTATCTAAGAGTCTCTGAAATGTTCCGAATATATCTACCTCTACCACCCACCCTGTCAGAACCTTCGATGCATCCACCACTTTCAGTGTAAAATACCTTTGACATCCCAAAACCTCAAAGTTATGCCCTCTTGTATTAGCAAGGTCTGCCCTAGAAATAGGTGTGCGGCTGCCCACTTGATCTGTGCCGCGTCATCTTGCATAACTCTGTCAAGTCACTTCCCACCCTCCTTCATTCAACCTGTCCTGATAAAGCATGCTTTTTAATCCAGGTATCATCCTGGTTAATGTCCCCTGCACCATCTCTAGAGCTTCCTATAATGAGGTGGCCTGAAGGGAACACAATACTCCCAGGTTGTTGAAACCCAAGTGCTGAAGCAGGACTGAGGATTTACCAGAATTAAATCAAATGACTGATCAACCTAAAATATTGATGTCAGAGATGGAAAGTGCGATTTGGAGTCTAAAAGGCAGAAAGGCGGTCGGTGAAGATAAGATTTCCACTGAAATTCTGAAATCGCTTGGTCCGAAGGGAAAAACAAACCTTTTAGCGATATTAAACAACAGTTATGTGACAGGAAATCTTCCGAGGACTTTCTCAAATCAGTATTAATCGCCTTACCAAAAAAGCCAAGAACGATAAAATGTAACGAACACAGGACGATAAGCTTAATGTCTCACTGCATCAAGCTACTGTTGAAAATAGTGTTCAGCAGAATGAAAGGTACAGTCAGCGATGAAATTGGAGAAACACAGTTTGGTTTTTGTAAAGGCTCAGGAACAAGAGAAGGTATATTTATGATGAGAAACATCATGGAGAGATGTATTGAGGCACAAAAGACCATCTATTTATGCTTTATTGACTATGAAAAGGCTTTTGATAAAGTAAGATACGAGAAAGTAATAGAGATGCTGAACAAGTACAATCTGTGATGGGAGAATGTGCAGATAATAAGGAACTTGTATTAGAATCAGAAAGCGGTGGTCAGGGTAGAAAACGAGCTATCACCATGGACATGTATTAATCGAGACATAAGGCAAGGCTGTGTTGGCTCACCCGATTTGTTCAACACCTATGGAGAATGAATTTTTCGGGAATGCAACCATCAGGAGACAGGTATTCCAATCGGAAGCCGGAAGGTGGATAACATCAGGTACGCAGGCAACACCACATTGTTAGCTGACAGCGAATGTGAACTGCAAATTATGCTGAATAAAGTGAATGAGAAAAGCCTTGACTACGGACTAAAAATCAACCCTAAAATCGATGGCGGTAAGCAAAATAAACACTAAATACTCATTCATGATGGTATCGTTACAAGGGAATGGACAAGACATTGAACAGGTGCGGAAGTTTGAATATCTTGGCAGTTGTCTGACAGATGACGGGAGATGTGAAGTTGAGATCAGAGGGGAATAGGTATGGCTAAGACCCAGTTCATGAAGCTAAAAGATCTACTATGCAATCAGAAGGTAGACATCCAAAGTAGAACCTGCTTCCTCGAGTGTTACGTATGGTCAGTGCTGAGGTATGGATCAGAAACATGGACCCTGAAGAAGGATGACATGAAACAAATTAATGCTTTTGAAATGTGGTGCTATCGACGCATGTTGAAGATCAGCTGGGTAGAGAAATTTTCAAATGAAAGGGTTTTGTCCGAAGTTGATAGACCACGGACATTGCTGGAGAAGATTATGAAGTTAAAAGTTGCTTACTGTGGTCATGTTACGTGGAGAGATAACATCTTGTCGGACTTGCTATATGGAAAGGTGGAGGGAAAGAAAGGAAAAGGAAGGCAAAGAAAGATGTGTCTGCATAACATCAAGGATTGGACCAAGCTGGACAAGACCAGGGATGTTGTGGACAAGTGTCAGGACAGAGCGGCATGGAGGGAAATCGTTTGCCAATTGGAAATTCCAGATGCGACCTAATGACGACAAAGCGTTTAGATTTCTGAAAAGGCAGACTGGTAATTGGTATATCACAGTCACGTACACCAAGGTAGAGTGAGAAAGTTAGTTTTGCACGCCATCCATACAAATCATTTCATCACATCAGTGCAAGAGAAAAATAACAACAGAAAGCAAACTACAGTCTTACAGTTACAGCAGAAGTGTAGAGAATAAGGAGCAAGGCCTTGACAAGGTGGATTGTGAGGTCAAAAGTCCATCTCAATGTACAGGAGATCCATTCAGTAATCAAATAAAAATGGGATTGAAGCTGTCCTTGGGCTTGATGGAATGTGCTTTCAGGCTTTTGTATCTTTTGCTAGACCAGCTCACCATTCTCCAGCAGCAAAGAATGAACCTTCAGCTGATGTGCATGAACAGAGAGATGCTGCCCGTCCAATGCTCACTCTCCTGCACGGACTGGACAACACTACCTGTCTGCAGGCTGGTCGCTCCGTGAAGCAAGGAAGTGGAACATAACATCTCAAATTCAGGGCCAGAGGTATCCCTGCACCCTCTCTCCTCCCCAGCCCTTGTGAAGATTGAAGACAGCTAGGGACCCAATGTCTGTGCAGTAGGGTTTGTCTGGAGGATGAAGTAGTGGGGACCACGCTGAGTGACTGCACTTCACTGAGCTACGGTCTACCCAGTCAGCCAGGAAAATCTGGAAACAGATTTAGCCTATTGATGGTCCCCAGACAGGGGGCACCAAACTGGCCTCTCAAATACACACTGACCCATGTTCCATGGCCAACCATTTTGGACTGCTCCATTAAATAACCCAGGGCATAGTCTGAAGCTCAAACAAGAGTAAATCTGCAGATGCTGGAAATCCAAGCAACACACGCAAAATGCTGCAGGAACTCAGCAGGCCAGGCAGCGTCTATGGAAAAGAGTAAACAGTCAGGCTGGATAAAGGATCCTGACGGGTCTCAGTCAGAAATGTCGACTGTTTGCTTTTTCCTTAGATGGTGCCTGACCCGCTAATTCCTCCAGCGCTTTGTGTATGTTGCTACGGTCTGAAGCTCATTCATCTAGGCCATATATGTCAAACTCAAGGCCCGCGGACCAAATCCGGCCCGCGGTGGAATTATCTTTGGCCCGCGAGATAATATCTAATTACTATTAAAGCTGGCCCCAGTAATCGAAGCGCCTATGGCGTATGATATGGCTAATGCTGAGTTTATTCAGGTACCAGGTTTTCAGGGTTTTTAGTGTTTATTCGGCAGTCTTGCTCGGCAGTCTTCTTCATAAGAAACGGAATTTGTAAAGTGAAACATTTTGTAGTTATAGCAGAGACTGAGACACATGAGAGCAAGCTGAAAAAACGGAGGCAACGAAAGCTGCGTTCGCACGCGTCCGACTGATCCGGCCCGCATGAAGCTGCATTTTGCTCAATCCGGCCCGTGACCTAAAATGAGTTTGACACCCCTGATCTAGGCCAAGGCCTTAAGTCAGCAAGAACATCGCTGTGGACTCAAAGAGCAAAATACAGTTGTCCAGCAGCCAGATTGCCACCATAATGCTAGGACATCCAAGGGCAAACACCATAAAACACAGGAGCAGAATTAGGCCATTTGGCCCATCAAGTCTGTTCTGCCATCCGATTATAGCTGATATATTTTCCCTCTCAATCCCATTTTCCTTTCTTCTGCCCATAATCTCTGAGAACTTCACCAACAAAGCACCTATCAAACTCTGCTTTAATTAAACCCAAAAGCTTAACCTCCACAGCCATCTGTGACAATTCCATAGATTCACCAGCCTCTGACTAAACAAATTCTTCCTAATATCTGTCCATCAGAGTTGTTTGAATTAGTGATTTTCCTCTGACCTTTTTCATTAAACATGTGCTTTCACCCACAGATCTGCCACTCACTAGATAATCACTTGTCTTTCACACCATTGGCTGTAAACTCTAGGCTCTGTTGTGCACGAAAACTCCAGCAGTTTCAGAGATACTCAAACCACCCTGTATGGCACCAACAATCACTTCACGGTCAAAGTCACTTAGACCACATTTCTTCCCCCTTGTGGTGTTTGGTCTGAATGACAAATGACCATGTCTGCATGCTTTTATGCATTCAGATGCTGCCACATGATTGGCTGGTTAGATATTTGCATTAACAAGCAGGTGTACAGGTGTACCTAATAAAGTGACCACAGAGTGTAGATCTAATTGACATAGTTTCATAATTAAAGGCTACCAATGTAAAATGGAGATGGAGGAATTTCTGTTGGAGACTGGTGTGAGTGTTTGGAGCTAGTCCCGCGAGCTGTGGAGGTTGAACCATTGAATATACACAAGGTCGAGATAAAATATAGGGAAAACTGAGGTTCCTGAAACAATCAGGAAAGTAGAATTGAGGCTAACATCTCAATTATCATAACCTTATAATTATGGAGCCATCGAGTTATAGCACAATAACACAGCCCCTGCCACTCCCTCTAGCTGGTCATTCAATATTCCCACCAATTTATGTGTGAAAACAGAGAAACATCTCATTACGTAGCACAGCATCCACACATTGCATCCTGCTCCTAGTTGTTCTTTTGTCACAGCCTTTTTTGAAGGTGATCACTATCAAAGGGTGAAGAAGTGTAATAGTTGCTGGCCCACTGGAAGGGGCTGAAGACACGACAAAGACTAATGTAGAAGTACCTTTCACGCAAGGATTTCCCCACACAAACATTCACCAGCTTCTCACCATTTGGGTTTCTGTCCAGCACAAAAGAAAGAACATTGACCTGAAACATTAACTCTGTCTCTCTCTGCCTGTGTGTGTGTGTGTGTGTGTGTGTGTGTGTGTGTGTGTGTGTGTGTGTGTGTGTGTGTGTGTGTGTGTGTGTGTGTCTGTGTCTGTCTGTCTCTCTCCCTCTCTTTCTCTCTGTATGTGTGTCTCTGTCTATCCCTTTGTCTCTGTCTCTGTCTGTCTCGGTCTCTGTCTCTCTCTCCCTCTCTGCATCCCTCTGTGTCTCTGTGTGTGTGTCTCTCTCTCTTAATCTGTCTCTCTGTCTACCTGTCTCCCACTCTCTGTCTGTCTCTCTCCACATAAATTAAACACAAGAGATTCTGCAGATGCTGGAAATCCAGAGTAACACACACACAAAATTCTACGGGAACTCAGCAGGTCAGGTAACACCTATGGAAAGGAATAACGAGTCAACATTTCAAGCTAAGACCCGAAACTTCGACTGATTATTTCCCTCCACAGATGCTGCCTGACCTACCGTTTTAGTTCCAGCACCTGCAATGCTCCACAGTTGACTTATCGCTTTCTGCTCCGTCTGACAGAATGAGTTTCCACCTGACCAGACCGGAATCGCATCCCTTCAGTGTCAAAGGAAATGTCCTGTCATGCCAGACCTTCCTTGCTGCAGCCCCTGCAAAACAACGGCACGTAGACTTAATACACATATGATCAAAAAGGAGTAATGATCTAAAAAAACAGAGAAATGTGATTACTGTCAACAGCTCCAGCTGCAGTGCTGACACCAGCACAGCCACGACGGGACAAATGATTTTGTTGTGTGCCATAAATTTTACAATTCCACCTACAATCCTAATGATGACAGGGAATGAAAATTCAACAGCGCTTCACCAAAAGGCTGACGCTCTGACATCTGAAGAGGCAGAATTTCACCAGCGGATTTGGGCAAGGTACACTTCTGCAGCTTTTGTAATGAATTTATACATAATTTGTCTGCAAATTTATTTGCATTCAAAGTAGAGCTGGGAAGTATTATGTTCATGTGCTTTATAGCCTCATGAGATGAGACTGAAAAATGTACAATGCCACACACTTATCAAAACCGGGCTGGCTTTGATAATGCAACTCATAATAACTTTATTCAAAAACAGCTAAAAGAGGCAGTGTTATTGCCATGTTTATTACATTTTACATTGATCACAGCAATCAGGACTTCCCGTGCAACCTCATAAACACTTGCTGTCACACTGCACAAGCCACTTATAACTGTAATGTAACATTAAGGCTATTACACTTTGATTGGTGTTAAGACACCCTACTATTTTAACAGAGTTGCATTAAAAGTACTTTTAAAATCTCATTACTGTTTTCACCATCAACCCTTTTGAAAACTATACATTGATTTCTGTGGGAACAGCATGACACATAATTATAACAATTTGATTAACCTTATTAATGAGTAAATTTCGTTACAATACTTTGATGAAACAGATAATCTTTTCTGATCAAAACATTGAGTGGGACTGCTCCTTTATCTATTGGGAGAGTCACAGAAATGACTTTCCAAACATCATAACGACGCAATGAATAATTGACTCCAGGCTTACAAAAACTGACCTCCGAGGGGACCCCGACCTTGTCGTTGGGTTTGGAGGCTTGTATGCCTCAATAACCCGGAGAGCTACGTTGGCTTGCTCTTGGTAGGGTCACCCATGCCAAACAGGTCAAAGGGTAGAGGCCAGACTAAGAGTGGTGTACAGTCCTCCAGGTTTGGGGGTTCAGCTTAGAGCTAGCAACCTTGACTGGTATGACAAAACCGTTAAGGAAACAGCAATGACAGCTTCTACATCTGAGAGCAATGGCATTCCTGAGTCTCCACTAGGTCTTGCATGGCTGACAATAGTGAAAACTGAGAGGAAGCTCCTGACATGATGAAGGATGTCCTGAACACCACCAGAGAGGGAGAACCTTCATTGCTTCCCTAAATAGCAGAAGTGTAATGGGCAGTAAGTAAATTACAAAACTGTTTTTTTTTTGTAGGTTCTATCATTTTCCTTTGTTTTGCAAGAAGATGAATGTCAAGGTGGTATATGGTATACATACTTTGATAATAAATTTATTTTGAACTTTTAACTTTAAATTGCTGTATCAATACTTACAAAACTGTTTTGATCCCTGCCATAGCAATTCTTCGCATCAGAAAATCAAAATCTCCACACCAGCTGCATTGTAGTTATGTAAATGGTATCATTGTAAGATTATAGCTAGAGTTTGCAGCTGTAATGACAACAGAACAATCAGCATTTGGAGCTGTTGTGCTCTGACAGTACTCGTATCTCAGGATTTCTCAACGTGCATTGTTTAAAGCAGAGATCTCAAAGTTTCTGTCCATGATTCAGTGCCTCTGCTTGGACTATGTTGCTTTGAAGCGTCTTCCCTCACTGTCGGTGGAAAGCAATATACAGAAAGATTCAGACAGTTATGAATTTTTCTCAGAGTTAATATAACCACCCCAGAAAACCTTGCACCTTATACAAGAGCATGTGAGATTTTAATTGTATAATTACAGCTTTGAAACCTCTACGGCTGTAATTATTTTTACATAAGTCAAATCTGATAAATACTTCAGAATAGAATGAATTTTAAAATGAAACAATTTAATGTTTTTTTATGAAATGTCAGCATCAATTCTACTTTTATGTTTTAATCTTTATTACATTTTGCATGAAATGTGCAGAAAAATATCCTGCTTTTGCGTGTTTGGTGCGATTAGCTGCCTATTCAGCTTGACAACACGGTTACTGCTGGATGAAAGGGACCTCTTTAAGGTGCCTGATGGTCTTAGTCAGGAAACTCAAGCCGCAAAATTTCTCACAGTCCTGAAGCCTGAAATATCGACTTTCCTTTTGCCTCCACAGATGCTGCCTGACCTGCTGAGTTCTTCCAGATTACAGCATCTACAGCATATTGTGTCTCGGCAAACTTTCTTCTATGTTTATTAGCACGCTCCCTTTGAGTCACTCTTCTACCCAATCATCCGGGCCATTAATGACATTGGTAATAAGCCAAAATAACATGGGCATCATCTTTTAATTCCATACGAAACTGAAATCCAAAACATAATGTTTTGTAGCTTCAAATTAATTCAAAGGAAGTTACAGGAGTCTGAAAATGCAGGTGTAACTTCGTCTTTACTTTAAGCAAGGCGAACATACATCACTTGGTAACGTGATGACGTATGCAATTCACAGTTTTATACACGTAACCATAATGAGTTATTTAAATAAACAGGAAAGCTTAATCTACCTGTCTGGATACAAGATTACTCAAATATTATTGAAATATTAAATACACAACAAAAAAAATCCTTTGTCGTCGTTCAGCCCTTTACCTTTTCCACCTATCACCTCCCAGCTTCTTACTTCATCGCCCTTCCCCCACCCTCCTGGCTTCACCTCTCACCTTTGAGCTTCTGCTCCTTCTCCTCCATCCACCCTCTCATTCTGGCTTCCTCTCCTTTCCTCTCCAGTCCTGTTGAAGAAACATCGACTGTTTATTCATCTCCATAGATGCTGCCTGCCCTGCTGAGTTCCTCCAGCATTTTGTGTGTGTTACTCAGGATTTCCAGCATCTGCAGAATCTCTTTTCCTTATCATTATTAGATACATTTTAGGATGCATCCCAGATGTTTTCTGGTTTACAGACATTAACTATGGGTACCCTTTAACATGTGTGGCACGTGGCCAAGTGGTTAAGGTGTTGGACTAACAATCTGAAGGTCGTGAGTTCGAGCCCCAGCCAGGGTAGCGTGTGTGTCCTTGAGCAAGGCACTTAACCACACATTGCTCCAGTCCACCCAGCTGAAAATGGGTACTGGCAAAATGCTGGGGGTTAACCTCGCAATAGACTGGCGTCCTATCCGGGGGAGAGTCTCGTACTCTCAGTCGCTTCACGCCACGGAAACCGGAAATAAGCACCAGCCTGATGAGCCTATATGGCTCGGGACAGACTTTAACCCTTTAACATAATACATCCTGCAACATGCTGAAATATGCAGGCGTAATACAAAGCAGGAGGGTCAAAATGTTTGACTTAAACCAAACTGTAAAAAGGAGCAGCGTTGCCACTCTGGTGCAGCCGTGCCATTCCTCAGAACTATCCTCATCAGAGACAATTTTACAAGTTTTCACTTTACTGTACACCACCAAAGAGCATACTTATCAAAAAGTTCAAAGTTCAAAGTAAATTTACTATTAGAGTACATATATTAGTAGTAGTAAACAGAATATAGAAATCTCTAGTATAGCGTTTTACAGGCCCTTCGGCCCTTGTGCCAGCCATATATCCTACTCTAGAAACTGCCTAGAGTTTCCCTAGCACATAGCCCTTCATTTTTCTAAGCTCCATGTAACTATCTGAGAGGCTCTTAAAAGACCCTATTGTATCCACTTCCACCACAGCCGCTGCAGTGCATTCCACACACCCACCCCTCTCTGTGAAAAACTTACCCCTGACATCCCCCCGTACCTTTTTCCAAGCACCTTAAAACTATGCCCCCTCGCATTATTCATTTCAGCCCTGGGAAGAAGCCTCTGATCCCCATATCATCTTATACACCTCTGTCAGGTCACCTCTCATCCTCCATCGCTCCAAGGAGAAAAGGCCAAGTTCACTCAACCTATTCTCATAAGGCACGCTCTCCAATCCAGGCAACATCCTTGTAAATCTCCACTACACTCTCTCTGTAGTATCCACATCCTTCCTGTAATGAGCTGACCAGAACTGAGCACAGTCCTCCAAAAGGGGTCTGACCAACGTCTTATATAGCTATAAGGACAGTGTGTGAGTCCATGGCATGAAAAAGGTTGAGAACCCTTGTCCTAAGAGGTTGCCTATTGGTGGGTTCATTTGACTCAGGCATTTGATACAGTAGACTGCCAAGCTCTCTGGTGTATACCATCAAGACATGACTGCCCTGATCAGTATCTACAAACACTGAGGATACTGCATGATGGCAGGTCAACCACAGTACTCAGCAATAGCGGCTCTGAATCAGGACCCTTCACTGCTAAACCAGGAGTCTAACAGGGATCTGTCATTAATGCTGCCTTCCTTTACCTCATTGCCTAAGACTCGCTGCAGGGAATCCCAATGATTTATAGAATGCATTCTCCTATGCTCCAGGGAATACCAAAGTCCTAATCCATTCCACCTTTTCCTATAAATCAGGTCCTCAAATCCTGGCAACATCCTTGTAAATTTTCTCTGCAGTCTTTCAATCTTAATAGCTTTCCTGTAGGTAGGTGACTAGAACTGCTCACAATGCTTCCAATTTGGCTTCACCAACATCTTATATGACTTCAACATAACATCCCAACTCCTATATTCACACCCTAACTTACTTCAGCCTCCCAGTTTAAATCAGGCCCCAGGCCTCATTACTCTCCTTAGAGCAGAGGGGTGCAGCAAACACCACCTGTCCAACGTCAGTGAGGTTCTTTTAAATGCCTCTGACGTTTTTAAATGGTTCTCAAAGACATTTCCTTTAAAGTACATTGAATTAATATAACCTCACACCATCTTAAATGTTTCTTCCTCAGGCTGATAATCTGATCAACCGTTCTAGTCGCACAACCCACCCCTCTCCATTACATCAGTCACTGCACTATAAATCACTTTTTATAATGCTGTTTACATTGTAAAGACATGCTGGTATGTATGTATTTATGCATATTTTATTCTATATCTGTACTTTCAACATTATTTAATATGATTATTTATTCTTTATAGTTGTTGATTTTCTGTTGCATGTCTCTGCCAGCGCAACACAGCAAATTCCTATCAGATGTATAGGAATAGGGCAAAATAAAGTTGATCCTTGATCTTTGATCCTTAATTAAAATATTAATATTAAGTAAAATAACAAATTAATCTTCACCTAACTTACTTAAACCAGGTTGCAATAGGGTGGTGAGATTGTGAAACAAGCTGCCAGTGGAAGCAGTGGATGTAAGTTTGATTTCAACACTTAAGATAAATTTGGAGAGGTACATGGATGGGAAGGGTATGATTTAGGAGCAGGTCAATGGGACTAGGCAGATTAATAGTTGAGCACAGACTATGTAAATGGGCCAAAGGGCCTGATTCTGTGCCATAGTGTTCTATGATTCTATAATGCTATCTTCAAGTATCTTAAGCACTTACTGTAAGTAGGTTCAGAAGGTTAATGGGGCAAATCAGAGCTCAGAAAGTTGGCAGCTGCCTAGCAATGGGGTGACCCAGTGGGTGGTGTAAATTAGGTTGGAAATACAGGGTTGAAAAAGATAAACAGAACCAAGGAACGGCGATAGCATGCAAGGATATCTGCAAAATAATTACTGCACTAGAGTGTCATCATGAGGAGGGCACAGCCCTGCCTCTACTTTCTTGGCTGTATGCATAGATTCAGCATGTTACCAAAAACTCTGACATACTTCTAAAGATGCACAGAAGAGAGTATCCTAACTGGTTGCATCATGGCCTGGTGTGGATGCTCAGAAACAGAAAAAGCTTTGAAAAGTGGTGGATACAGCCCAGTCCATCACAGGCAAAGCTCTCCCCACCACTGAGCACATCTGCAAGGAACACTGCCACAGAAAGCAGCTTCAACCATCGAAAACCTCCAATATCCAGGTCAAGCTTTCTTCACATACTATTATTGTGCAGAAGGTAGAGAAGCCTTAGGTCCCACACCACCAGGTTCAGCAATAGTTTGTATCCTACAATAACCGGACTTCTGAACCTGTGTGGATAACTTCAATCACCACTACTCTGAACTGGTTCTACGTCCTACAGACTCATTTTCAAACACTCCTTACAACTCTCATACTTGGTATTAAGTTTTTTATTTGCACTGTTTACCTTCTTTTGCACACTGGTCATTTGTTAATCTTTGCTTATATTAGGGGTGATTGATAAGTTCCTGGCTTAAGGTAGAAGGAGTCAATTTTAGAAAACTTAGCACATTTATTTTTCAACATAATCCCCTCCTACATTTACACACTTAGTCCAGCGGTCGTGGAGCATATGGATTTTGGACCTCCAGAAAGTGCCCATAGATGGGTGATTGATAAGTTTGTGGCCTAAGGTAGAAGGAGATGAGTTATACAGCTCTTGTTACATGCACGTGCAGTTCAACTCTTTGAGTGATTAGGCAGAAAGTTTAAAGTTAATAACTCATCTCCTTCTACCTTAGGCCACGAACATATCAATCATCCCGATGAGTTATTAACTTCAAACCTTCTGCATAGTCACTCAAAGAGTCGACCTGCACGTACACGTAACGAGAGCTGTATAACTCACCTCCTTCTACCTTAGGCCACGAACTTATCAATCACCCCTGCTGTGGGCACTTTTTGGAGGTCCAAGATCCATGTGCTCCACGCCCGCTGGACTAAGTGTGTAAATGTAGGAGGGGACTATGTTGAAAAATAAATGTGCTAGGTTTTCTAAAATTGACTCCTTCTACCTTAGGCCACGAACTTATCAATCACCCCTCATACATAATTTGTTTCTGTGGAAATCTATTGCATTTAGGTTTTTTTCTGTAAATGCCTCCAAAAAAATTAATCTCAAGGTAGCATATAGTAACATATACATACTTTGATGATAAATTTACTTTATTTTCAGTCATTAAGCTTTGGTTGATGGCTAAGTAGGATTTGGTGTGCAAGGACACGAGCAGCAGAACTTTGAATGACCATTGGGTGAGACTAGAAGTAGAGGTCATTGGTTAAGGGTGAAAGGTGAAATGTTTAAGGAGAACATGAGGGGGAACTTCTTCACTCTGAAAGTGGTGAGAGTTGCCAGCAGAAGTGGTGGATGTGGGTTCAACTTCAACGTTAAAGAGAAATTTAGTTAAGTACATGGGAGTGAGGCCTCTCAAAGTCCAGCCCTTACATCCTCATCGTGAGAGGTGGCAACAAGTAAGGCCGACCAACAGGGCTCTAGTGAAATTGTGTAGGCCAGTCCCCTGTACAGCGGATGGAATGGATTGCTGAAGCACTGATGAACTCCAACCTTACCATCGACTTCAGAGGACAATGGAGACAAGAGGTCATCGATGGCTTTGCTCCATGTAGAGCGAAGGACCCAACTAAGTAAATAAGTACATGGATGGGAGGAATATGGAGATCTATGGTCCAGGTACAAGTCGATGGGACTAGACAGAATAACAGTTTGGCTTGGACTAGATGGGCCGAAGGGCCTGTGTTTGCGCTGTAGCGTTCTATGACTTTTTCCTTCTAGACAATGGAATTTGGGATATCTAGTGGTAGCAACATTGATGAAGCAGGCCGAGACAGTGTTCAGTAAACAACAAATTAAAACTAATTGTATACATCGAGTTAAATTAGCCAATAGGCATTTCAAGTTTCAAAGGAATCCTTAGACCCCCCCCCCCCCCGCCCCCGATCAATTCCAGACCCGGGAATGTCATTGGAATAAACAAACTCACACAAAGAAAAGGTATCATTTAAACCATTGGTTTCCAAACCTTTTTGGGTTACCACCCCCTTGGCTCCCAGATCACATCCCCTCTCCCTTTCTGGCCATTACATAAAAACAATAAAGAAGTTTGATTTAAGATGCACAGTGAAAGAAAATGGGAACTGTAAATACAAAGCAGTGACAAATAATTGCAAAATTAATTCAAATCTATTTAAAGCTACAAATAAAATTATTTCTTTATTTAATTACAATAAAGGCAATTTTCATCAACAATTTTAGAGTGTACATTAGTAGTGCAACCATTCATTGCTTTTTCATATTTCAGTGAGATGGATGGGCTTGGTGCAGTGATATCAGCTTCTCAACATCAGGCTGAACGTCACTCAGAAGGAGTCTCAGATAACACTCTCAGCAATTTACAGTCTGTTTCGTTGCTGTGAAAGAAGTTGGGGGTCTACGCTGAAACCGTGCTCCACTAAACATGACGTTGGAAAGGCAATAAAGAACACCTTGACCTTTTTGCACAGTGCAGGATTGCGTTCAGAGATTTCGTTCTGCATCCAAAAGTCTTGAT
The DNA here is from genome assembly GCF_048418815.1 of Hemitrygon akajei. Taxonomy (NCBI): domain Eukaryota; kingdom Metazoa; phylum Chordata; class Chondrichthyes; order Myliobatiformes; family Dasyatidae; genus Hemitrygon; species Hemitrygon akajei. Next base: position 19,220,624 of record NC_133135.1, read on the forward strand.
ATGATTTTCTGAAGCTCAGTTTCAGCTCAAAATCATTTTGTAGCGAGCTCAGTTCTTCGTCCACCCTTCCTGTTAATTCCCCATTACAAGTGGTTCAGGAATTGATTTATTACCCAATCTGGAATTTGGATCAAGAGAAGATCCTGAACTCTTTCCGACATGTCTTTATGCAGCTCACCCAGGTAGGCACAGTAAACTTGAAGTCCTGGTACTCTCTCTTTCTCTTCCCACTCAGAGAGGCCAGAAACTGGAAAAGTTTGCAATGGCCAATGTCGCACATAAATGGGGTTAACTTGAACAGAGATATGGAGACGACTGATTTGACTTTGATAAAATTCCCCTGCAATTGAAGACTGATTTCATTAAACTTTGTGAATAATTCTGGTAAATAAGCAACGTCATGCCAAATATTCCTGAGTTGATTACTGAATGAAGCACTTGAGTCTTCAAAGAATTTTATCACAGTTTTAAAAAGCACATAAAAGTGTCTCAGGCAGTTTTCTTCTGAGAAAGATCTGCAACAGCAATCAAACTGTTCATCATTCTCAATACAAAGCTCTCAAAATAGCTGAGAATTGAGAGTATGGGATATGATTTTATTTACCGCTATGATACCAGGATTTGTGCAACCGATCACTTGGGTATTTTTGCAACAAGATGTTGTCTGTAAGTGGTAAATAAAGTTAGGTACAACTTCTTTCAAGAAAGTCATAACCCCACGGTGGTGTCCTGCCATTGATGGTGCCCCACCTGTTGCACAAACAAGAATGCTGGAGAGCAGACTGTCTTTCTCTTTGAAAAATTGCTTAACAACCCGAAATATTGACTCCTGCTTCATATCAGTTTCTAGTCCCATCACAAATTACAACTCCTGAACCATGCTTTCATCTTTTCTGAAGCAAACATGACCAAGAAGCAAATATTCGTTACTTAGCAAGGTTGACTCATCCAACTGCAGGGCAAATTCTGTGCACAAGGTGTCTTCCTAAATTCACAGACATTGCACCTATTCGTTTTTGAACAGAATTGCTGCTGAGCGGAATCGCTTTCATTATTTGGTCTGGTGACTTACGCAAAACCATTCTCAGAATCTTCCTTACTGCTGGCAGAAGCAGTTCTTCTCCAATTGTAAGGAGGTTTTACAATTTAGCAATGACCAGTGAAATGTATGAAGCACACACAACCGTCGCTGTTTTGTTGTGAAATGCAAGCAAACATGTTTTGAAATCATTGAGTAATAGAATCATAGAAAAGTACAGCACAGAAACAGGACCTTTGGCCAATCCAGTCAATGCCAAGCCATTTAAACTGCCTACTCCCATTGACCTCCATAGCTCTACCATCCACGTACCTAACCAAACTTCTCTTAATCTTTGAAATTAAGCTCACATGCACCACTTGGGCTAGCAGCTCATTCCACACTTTCATGACCATCTGAGTGCATGGGTTCACTTCATGTCCCCTTAAACTTTTTACCTTTCACCTTTAACCCAAGAGCTCTGGTTATAGGGACACCCACCCTCCGTGGAAAAAGCCTGCTTGCATTTAACCTATAGTTCATAATCTTGCACACCTCTATACCCCTCATAATTTTGTATACCTCTATCAAATCTCCTCTCAATCTTCTATGTTCCAAGGAATAAAGTCCTAACCTATTCAATCTTTCCATATAACCCAGGCCCTCCAGACCCAGCAACATCTTTGTAAACTTTCTTTGTAATTTTTCAACTTTATTTCCATCTCTCCTGTAGGTAATCAAAACCGTACACAATGCTCCGAATTAGACCTCACCAATGTCTTATACAACTTCAACATAACATCCCATCTCCTGTTGTCAAATCTTTGATTTATAAGGGCCAATGTGTCAAAAGATTTCTTTACAGCCCTATCTACCTGTGACACCACTTTCAATGAATTATGCACATCTATTCCCAGATACCTTTGCTCTACCACACTCCTCAGTGCCCTACCGTTCACAGTGTAAGACCTACCCCGGTTGGTCCACCCAAATTGCAACACTTTGCACTTGTCGGCATTAAATTCCATCTGCCCATTTTTCCAGCTGGTCCAGATCCCACTGCAAGCCATGATAGCTTTCCTCACTGTCCACTGCACTCCCATTCTTGGTGCCATCCACAAATTTGCTGATCCAGTTAACCACATTATCATCCAGATCGCTGGTAAAGATGACAAACAACAATGAACCCAACACGGACCCCTGTGACACTCCTCTAGTCACGGGCCTCTAGTCAGAGAGGCAGCCATCTACTACCACTCTCTGGCCTCTCCTACAAAGCCAATGTCTAATCCAATTTACTACCTCATCCTGACTGCTGAGAAAATGAACCTTCCATTTCTGTAAGTTTTCACAAAGCCAAGTTCTTGTTTGCTTTATCAAGTTCAAGGATCCTGGATGGTTTCAATGCCTCATTTGAAAAAAACTTTTTCACACAACAGACGCATTAGTTGCTGATGGTTGTTTGGAGCTGGTATAAATCCTTATTTCAGATATTTCACACACTACTGTCTACACTTCTTTTTCATTTGGACTGCTTCTGCCATTTTCATTATGGATTAACGACCACAGACTATTGTATATTGTTAAAGTCCAATTTCAAGTGTTGTGATCAATAAAGAGGATGCAATGACATCGTCATAGCTCAGGCAAAACCTGACCGTCTGAAGGTATATAAAGTGGGGCAGTATTATATCTCAGTTGGGTCATGGGCTACAGAAATGCAGACAAGACCATTCAAATGGCTCAGATGGTTCCATTGATTATCAGAGAATGTATATAGTATACAACCTGAAACGCTCAATCTTTGTAGACATCCACAAAAAACAGAAGAACTCTGAAGAATGAATGACAGAAAAATGTTAGAACCCCAAAGTCCTCCCTCCCCCCCTCCCCCACATAAGCAGCTGCAAACATCAACCTCCCCTCCCCCACCCGTTTCAGTAAAAAAGCATCAGTGCCCACCACGCAATAGCAAAGCACCTAAAGGGAGACCATGATCTGCGGTCAACTAAAGCTATTGTTTACCCAAGTTCAACATCCCACCGGCGCTCTCTCTCTCTCTCTCTCTCTCTCTCTCTCTCTCTCTCTCTCTCTCTCTCTCACTAACAAGGGATAGAGAGATGTCACCCATTCCACAGCAAAAGGGGAGACCAACAAACAGTCGTCATGATGCTACAGTCTGCCGCGCCGCTCGTTATTCCAAAAATTACGAAAAGTGTGAAAATGATCATTCCTCATGCCAGCAGGGTTTTACTGAAGATCATTCAGAAAAGACTTCAGCCTTAAAGAATGGGAACAAGATACATCATGGTAGAATTGAGATGAATTCTCAATACCAGAAGGACATCTATATCTGCTTTATTGACTACAGCAAAGCCTTCAACTGCATCGATCCTGACAAACTATGGCTCACATGGCTGTACCGGAACATCTCATCGCCCTTTATGCACAATCTTTACATCAATCAAGAAGCGGCATTTCGAATGGAACAAGGAGAAGCAGAATGGATCAGCATCCATAAAGGCTGTATTCTCTCCCCCCGCCTGTTTAATTTGTATGCTGAACAAATCTGCAGAGAAGCAGGAGTATACGAGGAGAATCGAGGGGTGAGAATTGGTGGCAGATTCATGAATAACCTTCATTCTGCTGATGACATAACAATACTGGCTGAAATTGAAGACCTAAAGCATCTGCCAACCAACATCAAGGAATGAAGCCTCTACTTCAACAGATCAGGAGAATGGGCAAGAAAGTGGCAAATGAAATACGAGGCGTGATTGAAATGTTCGTGGCCTAAGGTAGAAGGGCTCAGTTTTAGAAAACTTAGTACATTTAGTTTTCAACATAGTCCCCTCCTACATTAACACACTTAGTCCAGCGGTCGTGGAGCATACAGATTTTGGACCTCCAGAAAGTGCCCACAGCTGGGCAATTGATAAGTTTGTGGCCCAAGAAGGAGATGAGTTATACAGCTCTCGTTACATGCACATGCAGGTCAACTTTTTAAGTGATTAGGCAGTAAGTTTGAAGTTAATAACTCATCTCCTTCTACCTTAGGCCACGAACTTATCAATCACACCAATGAGTTATTAACTTCAAACTTTCTGCATAATCACTCAGAGTTGAACTGCATGTGCATGTAACGAGAGCTGTGTAACTCATCTCCTTCTACTGTAGGCCACGAACTTATCAATCACTCCTGCTGTGGACACTTCCTGGAGGTCCAAGATCCGTATGCTCCACGACCGCTGGACTAAGTGTGTAAATGTAGGAGGGGACTATGTTGAAAAATAAACGTGCCAGGTTTTCTAAAATTGACCCCTTCTACTTTGGGCCATGAACTTATCAATCACCTCGTACGATGTTGGAAAATGCATGGTCATGCACTTTGGTAGTAGAAATAAATGTGTGGACAATTTTCTAAATGGGGAGAAAATCCAAAAATCTGAGATGCAAAGGGACTTGGGAGTCCTTGTGCAGAACACCCTAGAGTTTAACTGCAGGTCAAGCTGGTGGTGAGGAAGGCAAATGCCATGTTAGCATTCAATTCAAGAGGTCTAGGATACAAGAGCAAGGATGTGATGCTGAGGCTTTATAAGGCACTGGTAAGGCCTCACCTTGAGTACTGTGAACAGTTTTGGGCCCCTCCTCTTAGAAAAGATGTGCTGACATTGGAGACGGTCCAGAGGAAGTTCACAAGGATGATCCCAGGAATGAAAGGTTATCATACGAGGAATGTTTGATGGCTCAGGGTCTGTACTCACTGGTATTCAGAAGGATGGCGGGGGGGTGGGGGGGGATCTCATTGAAAACTTTCAAATGTTGAAAGGCCTAGATAGAGTAGATGTGGAAAGGATGTTTTCCATGGTGGGCGAGTCTAGGACAAGAGGGCACAGCCTCAGGATAGAGGGGCGGTCTTTCAAAACAGAGATGCAGATAAACTTCTTTAGCCAAAGGGTGGTGAATTTGTGGAATTGGTTGCCACATGCAGCTGCAGAGGCAGGTCATTGTGTGTATTTAAGGCAGAGATTGATAGGTTATGGGGAGAAGGCTGGGAACTGAGGTTGAGGAAGAGAAAAGGATCAGCCATGATTGAATTGCGGAGCCAACTTGATGGGCCAGATGGTCTATTTTTGCTCCTATGTCTTATGGTCCAAATGGGTCTGTATCTGAACTTGAAGAAGACTAAGATTAGGACAACTGACAAAACCACCAATTTCAATCTTGATGGAGAGGAAATTGAAGTGGTTGACATTTTCAACTTACTTGGATCAATGATTAACACTGAAACAGTAAGCAGTCAAGAAATCCAATGAAGAATCACCCTTGGCAGAGCAGCCATGAAAGATTTAGAGAAGGTCCTCGGGAACAGGAACCTATCTCTACATACAAAGATTTGACTTGTGCAGGTGATGATATTATATGGATGCAAAAGTTGGATGGTAATAAAGGATAGGATACATATCGAAGCCTTGATCTGAGGTGTTGGAGAAAAATACTAATGCATCTCGTGGATCTCTCATAGAACAAACAAACTGGTGCTCAACAAGATCAAACCAAGTCTCTCTTTGGAGGTTCAAATGACAAGACTCCGCCTATTGTACTTCGGACACGTCATGCAAAGAAACAGCTCCCTGGAAAAGGAAATCATGCTCGGCAAGGTGGAAGGACAATGGAAGAGAGGAAGCCTGCCAATCAGTTAGATGGAGACAATAAGGACAACTACGAATGCAACGTTATCTACAATTAGCCGCCTTTGCAAGGATCAAAGCTCATCTAGGGCAACTATCCATAGGGTCGCCATGAGCCAATGACGACTCGATGGTACTTAACAACTACCTCTTAAATGCTCCCAATGGTGTGCGCCTCAAATAGCCTCTGACAACCAGATCCAGCTCCTGGCCTTCACGTGTGGCTTAGCTACTAAGCCCGGCGGAACAGTGTCTATTGTCAGGAGAAGGGGCAAAAATGAGTTACTGATGCATTAAAACCAGTCACTTCGGCAAATGGGGCTTGTCAGCCATGCTTGGCAGCTCACTTGGAGAAGGAAAACTATGACCTCAAACCTCCGCTGTCTTGTAGCTACACCCACTGGGGAAGGCTCTGGGATTAATGCCTGAGAAAAAAATCTGGTGCTGGAGTCCCTAAGGCAGTCCTACATTGACTGTAGCCAGTGCCAAACTGTATTGGTCTCTGCCTTTCCTTTGGATTCATCAGCTGCATGGAGAAGGGGAGCCTGCTACACGGTTCAGCTTGCTCACCATATCATATTGCCCTGGCTTGCATATCACATAGACAGCTCGGGCGCAAAATTGACCCTGACCAACAGACCCTGAGGAAGATCTGTACCAGAAAGGCGGCTGGACCGGATGGAGTTTCCCCACGATTACTGAGGGTCTGTGCGACTGAGCTGGGAGAACCACTACAGCGCATCTTCAACATGAGCCTGGAGCAGAGAAGAGTACCCAGACAGTGGAAAACATCCTGTATTGTCCCGGTACCGAAGAAACCGCAACCAAAGGAGTTGAATGACTTCAGACCTGTTGCCTTGACGTCGCACGTGATGAAGACCATGGAGCGGCTGATAATTCAGAATCTGAGGCCACAAACCAGGCACGCCCAGGATCCTCTTCAGTTTGCGTATAAGGAGAAGGTGGGAGTGGAGGATGCTATCACGTATTTGCTGCACAAATCACTCTCTCACCTAGATGGGGTCAGTTGTGCTGTGAGGATTACATTCCTTGACTTCTCTAGTGCCTTTAACACCATCCAGCCCAAGATCTTAAGGCACAAACTAACAGAGATGGGAGTAGACTCTCACATGGTGGATTGGATAGTGGACTACTTGACAGATAGACCTCAGTATGTGCGGTTCGGAGACTGTAGGTCTGACACGGTGGTCAGCAGCACAGGAGCGCCGCAGGGAACCGTACTCTCTCCGGTCCTGTTCACCCTGTACACATCAGACTTCCAATATAACTCGGAGTCCTGCCATGTGCAGAAGTTCGCTGATGACACGGCCATAGTGGGGTGTGTCAGGAATGGACAGGAGGAGGAGTATAGGAAACTGATACAGGACTTTGTGATATGGTGCGACTCAAACTACCTGCGTCTCAATATCACCAAGACCAAGGAGATGGTGGTGGACTTTAGGAGATCTAGGCCTCATATGGAGCCAGTGATCATTAATGGAGAATGTGTGGAGCAGGTTAAGACCTACAAGTATCTGGGAGTACAGTTAGACGAGAAGCTAGACTGGACTGCCAACACAGATGCCTTGTGCAGGAAGGCACAGAGTCGACTGTACTTCCTTAGAAGGTTGGCGTCATTCAATGTCTGTAGTGAGATGCTGAAGATGTTCTATAGGTCAGTTGTGGAGAGCGCCCTCTTCTTTGTGGTGGCGTGTTGGGGAGGAAGCATTAAGAAGAGGGACGCCTCACGTCTTAATAAGCTGGTAAGGAAGGCGGGCTCTGTCGTGGGCAAAGTACTGGAGAGTTTAACATCGGTAGCTGAGCGAAGGGCGCTGAGTAGGCTACGGTCAATTATGGAAAACCCTGAACATCCTCTACATAGCACCATCCAGAGACAGAGAAGCAGTTTCAGCGACAGGTTACTATCGATGCAATGCTCCTCAGACAGGATGAAGAGGTCAATACTCCCCAATGCCATTAGGCTTTACAATTCAACTGACAGGACTTAAGAACTTTTTAAAAGCTATTATAAATGCTTTTTGAGATATTGATTTAGATGCATATCATATTGTATGTAATTAGTTTTGCTACAACGTGTATGGGACATTGGAAAAAAAGTTGAATTTCCCCATGGGGATGAATAAAGTATCTATCTATCTATCTATCTATCTATCTATCTAGAAAGCCCTCACAAGATGGCATTTATGTATTCATGCACATTTTGTTCCATATCTGCATTTTAACCTCAAAGCTTATTTTTATATCATTCTTTATATTGTTGAATATTGTTTTTGTTGCATGTCGCACCAGCGCATCGCAGTAAATTCCTAATACGTGTAAATATCTGTTGTATAAAGCTGATCCTTGACCCTTGAGCAATTCTCTTACACTTTTCTTCTAAGTATTTCATGTTATTTTTATTCTCTTTAATAAGAAAGCAAATGACACAACACAGGGAATATTGAGGAGATGTAGTGAGGACTGAGGTGATCATATCCATGTGCCATGTGAATGCCATGCTCCTTTAGCTGAGAGACTGGGCCTCAGCTTGCTGGAGTGTTGAAGAATAGTGGGGGATCGCAGTGAAACCCTCAAATATTGAAAGGCCTAGGCCTGGATGTGGAGAGGATGTTTCCTATAATGAAGGAGTCTAAGACCAGACAGCACAGCCTCAGAATAGAAGGACACCCTTTAAACAGAGATGAGGAGGAATTTCTTTGGCCAGAGGTGATGAATCTATGGACCCAAGTCATTGGGTATATTTAAAGCAGAGGTAGATAACTTCTTTTCTTTTATAATTCAAATTTTTATTATTATTTATTCTTATTTTACAAAGCAACACAGCATATCATAGAGCAGATACAGTACAGCCTACTTACACAGCCATCCCATGACAGGAAAGCAAATAAAGCTTAGAAACATAAAGAAGTTCTAATTTAAGTTTAAATTAACATGCAACCAAAATTGATCCCATGCGTCTTGCACTTTTCCCTCACTGTTAATTCTTCCCAACATGTGTTCATATGATGAAATCTTAATCATTTCCTCAGTCCATTCCCTCACAGTGGGACATCTGGGTTTTTTCCAGTTTTGCAATATAATTCTTGCAGCTGTGATGAGACCCACCTTTAAAATAGTAAACTTGTCATTGTTTACATTGGGTATCATTGTCCTGTCACCCAGGAGACAAAGCTGTGGGCACAAGGGCAGTGTGGAACGCAACCAATTCCCCAATAAATCAAGAATTTTACACCAAAATGAACGAACCATGGAACACTCCCAAATCATGTGAAAATATGTGCCTACCTCATTTTTACATTTCCAGCATAAATTATTATCAACAATCCCCATTTTGTAGAGTCTAGTTAGTGTCCAATAATATCTGTGTACTATCTTATACTGAATAAATTACCCTCTCGCTCTCCTACTATGTCTACCCACATTTGATAAAATATTTGGCCACTCATTATCTTCAATATCGCTTCCAAGATCCTTCTGCCACACTGCTTTGAGATTGTTACACGATTCACCCACAGAGTGCTTGAACATTTTATAAAATATGCTTTATGAACTTCCTGTGGTAATGTAAAGTGTTCAGTTAAAGGGCTAATTTGTGGGTCACTGTTCCTCTTGATTAGTAAAGGTGTCAAAGGTTATGAGAAGAAGGCAGGAAAATGGGGTGGAAGGGATAATAAATCAGCCACGATGGAATGGTGCAGCAAACTTGATGGGCCGATTGGCCTAATTCTACTCCTATGTCTTATATTGTTGTTGTTCCTTCCTGTGGCACATCGGGCAGCAACCTTGAAATTTTTATAGCATTTTTTTGTAATGAGTTGCTAGTTCGGATGGAAAGCATGCACTGAGCTGGCCGGATTTGAACCCTGGACCACTCGCCTTGAAGTCCTGTGTGGGTGCCACTACACCACCAGCTGGCTTACATACTGATCTGTGACTCTGGGAGTCAAACCATGTTGTTTACTTCTATTCATTACTGGCTTTTTGCTTCACAAATTTAACAATGTACACTTACCAAACAATCATTAGAAATGCAAAGCATGCTGCCATTATTTATGTATGCACCTCATCCTTTACACCACACTGAAATGCTGTATTTGCCCATTTCACTTTTCAACAGGAGACTATCACAACCAACAGGGTAGGAGATGCCCTAAAATGTCTTAATTCAGAAACTGAAAGAGTGTTAACTGAGTCTGATTAGCTCCATTTATCTCTAATTAATTACCTTTACCTAATTAGACACCCTGTTTCCAGTAGACGTGGAGTCAAGTAGACTAGATTATTAGTGTACTCATTGTGCCTTTACAAAATCCTGAAATTAATGAAACGTGCAAAAGAATCTGCAGTTTTAATTGCACAGGTGTTGCCTTATGGCAAAGCTTTATCATCTGATTGCGCCAAGGGATTATTAGTGGCTTTTTATATAGAGGATGAGCCTGTGAAATGTACCTTGGCAACAGCTCATTAGTTTGGGGTTGTTACTGTATTATTTATTACATTCGGCCCTCGCCATTCTCCAGATTGATTCATTGACCTGTATATTTTTTCCTGTTCTCCACATAAAGCAAGCACACCTTTGAATACTGCTATGAATTCACAAAAGAAATAAATGTTCCTGTCCACCGATAACCAAACCTCGTGTTGCTATAAATGATGCGTAATATTGTTTGGCTAATTTGGTTGTCAAGGCTGATTAAATAATTCAAGCACAAAACCAAGGAACAGCAGGTGTCAGAAGCTGACCCACTGAAGGCTTCAAAAAAAGAACTCAAGAGACAATATAACCTTTCACATCATTTTTGCCGTAGGATCTATGCATAACATACGTACATTACCTCCGCAATTATGTTTTTATCAATGATGGTGAAAATTATTTGCATTGATTACTGTCATACTGTTGTTGTGCATACTGGTACTTCAATAGTTTGGGGGCTTTGACACCAAAGAACCTTTCATGAACAGTTCAACAGGCATGGCTCATTCATCCTTCAAGCCTCCTTTGTCAGTTGTCAATCATGCCCAGGCTGTACCATAACTCCAGGTGCTAAGGTGGACAACCTTTAATCTACTTATCTAAAAGCATAGTATCAACTTCAGTCTGGCACCAATATATTTATAGATGTAGTAAAAGTCAAAGTAAAATATATCATCAAGCTACAGTTTTCTTTCGTGGAATTTACAAAGAAAGAAACTCAGCAGAGTTTATGAAGAACTATGCATAAACAAAGACTGACAGGGGAGAGCATTCTGACTGGCTGCATTGCCTCCAATGCACAGGATTGCTGGAGGTAATAGACTCAGCCAGTCCCATCACTGACATAACACTCCCTCCGTAAAGACATCGTCAAGAGGAGGTGCATCAGGAAGAAGGTTGCATCTATCGCTAAGGAGTCTCACCATCCGGGACAGGCTCTCTTCTCGTTACCACCGTCAGGGAGGATGTACAGGGAGCCTGAAGACACACACTCAACAATTCAGAAACAGCTTCTTCCCGTCTGCCATCAAATTGCTGAACAGTTCCAGAACACTACCTCTGTATTCCTTTTTTTTAGCGATGCAGTCTGGAGAAGGCCCTTCCAGGCCTTCAATCCACACCACCCCAGCAACCCCACCCCCCACTTACCCCACCACGACAAACCCGATTAACCCTAACTTAATCATGGGACAACTTGAAAGTGACCAATTAACTTACCCAGAATGTCTTTGAACCATGGGAGGAAACCAGTGGACCCGTAGAAAACTCAGACATTCCACGGGGAGGTTGTAAAGACACTCCTTACAAAACACTGCTGGAATTGAACTCTGAACTCTGGGACACCCTGAGCTGTGGTAGCTACTGCGGCACACGATTTATTTTGTAATTTCTAGTAATTGTCATGTCTTTGCAGGGTGTGTAGTCTCGATAGACCATGGATTTGCACCTTGGAAAGTTTCCAGGGCGCAAGCCTGGGCAAGGTTTTTTTTTGGAAGACCAGCAGTTGCCCAATCTGCAAGTCTCCCCTCTCCATGCCATTGATGTTGTCCAAGGGCATTAGAACCCATACAGCTTGGCACCGGTGTCATCGCAGAGCAATGCGTGGTTAAGTGCCCTGCTCAAGGACACACATGCAGCCTCAGCCAAGGCTCGAACTAGTGACCTTCAGATCACTAGACGAACGCCTTAACCACTTGGCCATGCGCCAACACTTTGCAGGGTATGGCTGCTGCAAAACAATGAATTTCACATTATATAAGATAAAATAAAACAGATTCTGACTTAGGAACAGCTTCATCCTCTTGACCATCAGGTTTCTGAACAGCCCATGTGATGCACCATCAATAACTCTCTCTGAGACGTAAAGGCGAGATATCGGCTTTTATTGACTGGAAGAAGGAACAAGCAGTGGTTGACCACCATACTACATCCTGGAGACTGAGAGGCCGGGCTCAGGCCTCAATCGCCTTTATACCGGGGTCTGTGGGAGGAGCCACAGGAGCAGTCAGCAGGGGGCGTGTCCAGACAGGTATATGTAGTTCACCACACCATGAAGCATGATCACAGCCTCATTATTCCTTTTGTTTTTTGCCCTTTTATTTACTTTTGTAACAAAGCAATTTTACAGAACTGTGCAAAAGTCTTAAATATAATATATATATAGACATAAAGTGCAAAAGAGAGGCAAAAGTGGATCTCGGATCACTGGAAAATGATGCCGGAGAGGTAGTAATGGGGGACAATGAAATGGCAGATGAACTGAATAAATATTTTGCATCAGTCTTCACTGTGGAAGACACTAGCAGTATACTGGAAGTTTGAGAGAGTCAGGGGTCAGAAGTGTGTGAAGTTGCCATAACCAGACAGAAGGTTCTTGGGAAACTGAAAGGTCTGAAGGTAGATAAGTCACCTGGACCAGATGGTGTCCACCCCAGGGTTCTGAAGGAGGTAGCTGAAGAAATTGTGGAGGCATTAGTAATGATCTTTCACGAATCACTAGGGTCTGGAAGTCTGGAAAATTGCGAGTGTCATTCTTCAAGAAGGAAGAGAGGCAGAGGAATGGAATCTATAGGGCAGTTACTCTAACATCAGTGGTTGGAAAAATGTTGGAGTTGATTATTAAGGATGAGGTCTCAGGATACTTGGAGGCACATGATAAAATTGGCCATAGTTAGCATGGTTTCCTCAAGGGAAAATCTTGCCTGACAAATCTGTTGGAGTTCTTAAAAGAAATAACATGCAGGATAAACAAAGGAGAATCGGTTGATGTTGTGTACATGGATTTTCAGAAAGCCTTTGACAAGGTGCTACACCTGGGGCTGCTTAACAAGTCACGAGCCTATGGTATTACAGGAAAGATTCCAGCATGGATAAAGCAGAGGCTGATTGGCAGGAGGCAAAGAGTGGGAATAAAAGGAGCCTTTTCTGACTGGCTGCCAGTGACTGGTGGTGTTTCACAGGGATCTGTGTTAGGACCGATTCATTTTACTTTATAAGTCAATGATTTGGATGATGAAATTGATGGTTTTGTTGAAATGTTTGCAGACGATATGAAGATAGGTGGAGGGTTAGGCAGTTTTGAGGAAATAGAGAGACTACAGAAGAACATAGACAGATTAGAAGAATGGGCAAAGAAATGGCAGATGGAATAACGTGTTGGGAAGTGTATGGTCATGCACTTCGGTAGAATAAATGAAAGGATTGACTATTTTCTAAATGGAGAGAAAATGCAAAAAAACTGAGGTGCAAAGGGACTTGGGGGTCCATGTGCAGGATTCCCTAAAGGTTAATTTGCAGGTTGAGTCTGTGGTGAGGAAGGCAAATGCAATGTTAGCATTCAATTCATGAGGACTAGATTATAAAAGCAACGAAGTAATGTTGAAACTTTATAAAGCACTGGTGAGGCCTCACTAAGAGTATTACGTACAGTTTTGGGCCCTTCATCTTAGAAAAGATGTGGTGAAACTGGAAAGGGTTCAAAGGAGATTCACGAAAATGATTCCAGGATTGAATGGCTTGTTGTATGAAGAGCATTTGATGGCGCTGGGCCTGTATTCACTAGAATTCAGAATAACAAGGGGTGACCTCATTGAAACCTACTGAATGGTGAAAGGCCTTGAGAGAATAGGTGTGGAGAAGTTGTTTCCTGTGGTGGGAGAGTCTAAAACTGGAAGACACAGCCTCAAATAGAGGGGTATCCTTTTAGAACAGAGATGAGGAGGAATTTCTGTAGCCAGAGTGCTGAATCTCTGGAATTCTTTGCCGCAGGCAGCTGGGGAGGCCATGGATATTTAAGGCAGAGGTTGATAGGGTCTTGATTGGTCGAGGCATGAAGGAATATGGGGAGAAGGCAGGAGATTGGGGCTGAGGGGAAAATTGGATCAGCCATGATGAAATGGCGGAGCAGACTCAATGGGCCAAATGGCCTAATTCTGCTCCTATACCTTATGATCTTAGGGTGCCCAAGACTTTTGCAAAGTACTGTATTTATCAACATGGAGCAGACAGCGAGTTTGTAAATCTGGCAGGAGCAAAGAATATTGGGAATGATGAGGCCGGAATACTGTGGGAGTGGTGTGGGACAGGTAGCAGAGAAGGAATGCCAGAATTTGGAGGTGGCGCGGGTGCAGCACCCAGCCCTGAGACACCAGGCAAGGTCACTTGATTCCAAACTACTGGTTTATTGATCATTACGGAATGTCTCTCTGATGCCTCCCACTCCCTCCCCTCTCCTTTCCCCTTTTCCCAACCATGATTCCCCTCTCCCTGCCTCCTTCCGACTTTCATTCCACAATAGAGACCCATATCAGAGTCAGGTTTATCATCACTTACATATGGCGTGAATTTTTCTTTGTTTTCATAGCAGCAATACAGTGCAATACATAAAATTACTACGGTATTGTGCAAAATTCTTAGGCACCTTAGCTACATATACGCCCATGACTTTTGCAGAGTACCATATGTCTTTGTTCTGCACTATTGCTGCAAAACAACAAATTTCACTTCATATAAGTCAGCGATAACAGATCTGATCCTGATTCTGTTCTAGATACCACTGCATCCAGATTTTTACCAACCTTCACATAAAAATCTGCTTCCTGACTCCACTCTTAAGTCTTACACGGGAACCAACTATGGCAATTCAGCTTAGTGAACGTTTCTTCCACATTTTAGTCCAAATTTCAGAATTTTACGAGGGGTAATTGATAAATTTGTGGCCTAAGATAGAAGGAATCAATTTTATAAAACCTAGCACATTTATTTTTCAACATAGTCCCCTCCTGCAGGTACACACTTAGTCCAGTGGTCGTGGAGCATACGGAACCCTTCTTTGTAGAAGTGGTCCACAGCAGGGTGATTGATAAATTCATGGATTAAGGTAGAAGGAGACGAGTTATTAACTTCAAACCTTCTGCATTATCACTCAAAGAGTTGAACTGCACATGCATGTAACGAGAGCGTCTTGGACCTCCCGGTGGTCCACAGCAGGGGTGATTGATGTTCATGGCCTAAAGTAGAAGGTGAGTTATACAGCTCTTGTTACATGCACGTGCAGTTCCACTCTTTGTGCGAAAATGCAGAAAGTTTGAAGTTAATAACTCACCTCCTTCTACCTTAGGCCACAAACTTATCAATCACCCCTCGTAGTTGTATTCTATGGAAATAATTTTACATGTCAGCCAATAGATGGGGCTTTTATTGAGAACCATTTCTCCCACTGAACAGAATATCCTTGCAAGATATATTTTACTTGCTCATTTGTTTGTCATTAACACAAGGAGCTAACTCATTCTTAACAAAACTTGACCTCTGGTCTTGATTTCAATAATCTGTTTTTTACTCATTACTGTGCTCTCAAAATGAGCTCGTTGAAGTCATCTTTTTCAGTAAGAAAAAAATAATTGAGGAGAACCAGGAATTAATTCCACCGAGGATTTGTGAAGAAGGAGCAAACTGTGAGGTATAATGAATGTCATCTGAACTCAGAGGCAAACTAGTTCTCTGTAAGTCAATCACAAAATAATATATTGACAACTCCATCACTTAATGAAGCTCCCCGCTTTCTGGAGACTTGGTTGTCGTCTCAGCTGTCTGTGAGGGAAAACGGTGTATCCACGGGGCGGCTGGTGACTACATTTTTAGGTGCTTGAAGATGTAGGGATATTACATTGGAGACCAAGAGACGTGAAGAGCCCTCTGTTATTAAGATTGAGTTTCTGCTCTCCAGCCTGCAGAGAACATCAGCTAATCACAGTCATGGTGCTTGTGATTTCCAATACCTACTGACAATGGGCAGACAATAAAATCTCAAGCAAAATGAGATGGTATGAAGGCTCTCTCTTGGAGCGTACATAAGGGCCTGATGAAGTTTGGCATAATTACCTGTTTTAGTACCAGAACTTGCATGCTAAAAGTAAATACCCAACAACACTGAGAATCTGGTTTGAAAATAGACAAAGGCTGAAATGTTCAGGAGGTCATGCAGTATCAGTGAGGAACAGATTTAATGTTCCAGGTCCATCAGAATTCAAGATTAAAGAATGGTAATTGTCATTCTTCGGTACATGAACGTAGAGGAAAACAAAATTATTGTTACTCCGGATCTGATGCAGCATAAAGAACATAATTTTTTTTAAACACAATAAATACGCATATAAAACCAATCCTATAAAACACAATGTACAAGTAATTGTTATATATGTAAACTGATTGTATGTACATAAAGTGACGCTGGTGATGTGTACTTACTGTGCGATACGCTGCTGGCGTTTAGGGCAGCAATGAAGGTCCTCCATCTCTAGTGGTGTTTAGAGCTTCTTTCATCATGTCAGTAGCTTGTCGCTACTGTTAATCATGCAAATCCCGGGTGGAGACGCAGCAATACGGTCATACTCAGATGTAGAAGGATTCTTCATTGCTGCTTCCATCGCAATTTTGTTAACCCTGAGCTGAACCCTCAAATGTGGAGGACCAGTGGAAGGACCACTCTTGGTCTAGCTCCACCCTTTGACCTATTTGGCATGAATGACCCTCCCAAGAGCCAAAGCATGAAGCCCTGACTCAAGCCAACATAGCTCTCTGGGTTATTGAGACACGCAAGCCTCTACACCATGACAAAGTGTGGTTCTCTTAGAGGATGTGTATGAGGTTCCTCTGCATGCCACCAAGGTGACTGTACCATTGACCCTTTTGGATTCATTTGCCACAGACACCATCAAATGCCCTGCTGCCGGTGTCCTCATTGGGGGCAGCCTTTGCCTGAAGAGGTATAACCTACAAAGTAGCAAAGGCATGCTTACCTCCTTGACTTAGCCAGCCACGATCCTACTACTAGATCTAGTCTAGTAGTATACCAATGGAACATCACCTTCAGGGCTAGGTTAGACCTGCCAGAGAACAAATCTCCGCCGTACTTCGCTGAAGTTCGGCCAGTGTCACTCGTATGCCACGGTGAGGTGCCAAGGTAGGACTTCATAGGATCAAGAGAGATACGTGTCAGAGAGCTTCTGTATGCAGACGACTCAGCCCTGGTTGCTACTGATGTTAATGTGATTCAAGAAATTGTAGACCACTTCTCGTTTGCTGCCACTCTTTTTGGCCTAAGAATCAATGTCTCAAAACCGAACTTCTGAACCAGCCTCCTCCTCTGTGTAATCCCGGTGAGACCCAACCACCAGTCATATCGGACAATGGGGTAGCGCTGAAATGTTCTGACTCTTTCACATACTTGGGAAGCGCTGTGACCAACACCAACTCATCAGATCCGGAAGTTGAGAGGAGAATTCAATCAGCTGCAAAAGTCTTTGGTGCTTTGCAGAAGCGACTTTGGTCTCGCCACAACATTAAAATGGAAACCAAGGTCAAAGTGTATAACACAGTTGTTTTACCATCTCTGCTTTATTCAACTGAAACGGTGACATTGTATCGGAAGCACATCAAGAAGTTGACCAAGACACAATTCAGGCATTTACGCCAAATATTACACATCAAGTGGCAAGGGAGGGTACCAGATGTGGAGGTACTCAAACATGCTGGGACAGTCAGCTCAGAATCGCTCATCACAGCTTCTCAGCTGTGTTGGACCGGTCACGTCACAAGAATGAGCGATGATCGTTTACCCAAAGCTGTTTTCTATGGTGAGCTACATGAAGGAAAGAGGAAGCACGGTGGTCAGAAGCTGCGCTACAAAGATGTGCTCAAGAACCATATGAAGAACACTGACATGAATGTCAACACCTGGGAGAAAGATGCTTTGGACAGAAGAAGTTGGTGCTGCATTGTCAAGAAGTCAATCCCAGCTATCGAGGAGAAAAGACAGAAGAAATATGAAGCAGGTCATGAACGCAGACATTCGGTGCTAGACCAATCAAATCAGAAATGCAACCGATGTGGGAGACAGTACCGATCCAATGCTGGTCTTGTGGCCTATAGACGTGCCTGCAGAGACTAAACTCTCAGCACAGTCAACATCGAAATCGATGGACAGCCGGAGGAAGAAGAAGTGTACGAGGTGAGGGTGGGTTAATAGGTGGAGATGTTGATCAGCCTGACGGCTTAAGAGAAGTAACTGCTTTTGAGTCTAATGTTCCTGGTGTGGACGCTGCGTAGCATCTTCTCTGATGGGAGTGGGACAAACTTGGGTTTGCACTTGGGTGGGATCCTTCATGGCATCACTGGCCTTTTTCCCTCACCAAAGCTGTCCCTGCATCGCTGAGTGTGCGCCTCCAGGCTTCTGTACCTCCTTCCTAATGGTAACAATGAGAGGAGCGCACATCCTGGGTGGTGGGGGTCATTAATGATGGATGCCTCTTTTTTGAGGCATTGCTTCTTGAAGATGTCTTGCATACTGCAGAGCCTGTTACCCATGATAGAGCTGACTTATTGATGTACTAGGGAAACTAAAGTAGAAAGGCATTGGAGATGAATGATATTTAAGCAAGTGTAGGCCTAATGAAATTGAGACAGGGAAGTTAAGAAGATCTGTGATGTGGAGGGATTTGGGACGAGTGATTAAAAGTCACCAGGGATGATGATGCAGCAGGTGGTAAAGGACAAACAGAAAACAGTTTCATTTGGAAGTGTGAATGATTACTTAATATCCAAAAGAAAATGAGAGATTTAAAGCTATTATGCTCAATTCTCAGACCAGATAACTGAAAAATCCTCCTCTAATTGTCATAATTGGCTGTTTATAATTGATTTCTCTGTTGCAGTAAATTTCTGTAAGAGCACGAGCTTCATTGCAACACACCCAGAGTGTGTTAAAACTGAGGTAATATTTTTATAAACCTTTCTTTTAATAGCATTGTTTTGAAATTTAGCACACCTGCTCTGATGTCAGATGCAACGTAGACAAAAGTGCTGGGGGTTCCCAGCAGGTCAGGCAGCATCAATGGAGGTGGAATAAAGTGTCAGCATTTGGGGGCGGGGGGGTGGAATGGAGGAAGGAGTACAAGTTGGCAGGTGATAGGTGAAGCCAGGTGAGGGGGAAGGTGGCCGGGTGGGAGAGGGAGGCTGAAGTGAGAAGCGTGGAGGTGAGAAGTGGAAAAGGTAAAGGGCTGAAGAAGAAGGAATCTGATAGGAGAGGTGAAGCCAGGTGAAAGGGGAAAGTTGGTTGGGGAGAGGAGAGGGGATGAAGTGAGAAACTGGAAGGTGATTTCCAGCATCTGTGGAATCTCTGGTGTTTCTAATGTCAGATACATTACAATTCAAAGTAATTTTTATTATCAAAGTACATCTGTCACCATATGTGCATATATGTCACATATATGTACAACCCTGAGATTCGTTTTCCTGTGGGTATTCTCAGCACATCTACAGAATAATAACTATAACAGGATCACTGAAAGATCAACCAGAGAGCAGAAGACATCAAACTGCGCAAATGCAAATATTAAAAAAAAGGAATAAGTAACAAAAACATAATGAGAACATGTTATAGAGTCCTTAAAGGAGATTATTGGTCGTAAGAACATTTCACTGATGGAACAAGTGAGTGTAGTTATTCCCTTTTATTCAAGAGCCTGATGGTTGAGGGTAGTAACTGTTCTTGAACCTGGTGGTGTGAGTCCTGAGGTTCTTGTACCTTCTACTTGATGGGAGCAGTGAGAAATGAACATGGCCTGGGTGGTGAGGATCTTTGAAAATGGATCTGCTTTCCTATGATGGTGTTTCATGTAGATGTGCTCAATGGTTGGGAGGGCTTTACCTGGGGGTGGAAAGGTGGGTTGAATGAAATAATAGCATATGAACATGCAAACACATGAATGAGGTGCAGACATAGGACTTTCTGCCCCTCATGATAATCTAACATTCAATGAGATCATAGACAATCTGATGTTACCTTCAAGTCTCTGCACTCCTGCATAAACCAGTAACACACAGCATCTGAACTACTACTACAAAAACATTAGTCACACAACCAGCAGAGGTTCAGCCTGGCCTGGGAGCGTAATAACCGGGTATAAATGGAGCAAACAAAGCAAGTTCTCTGAAGTCAGTATTAATTAAATTCTCTCCTTGCAGTTGACAGGAAAGGTTATTGGATGAAGGGGGTTGGAACCTCATTTACCTACTATGGAGGAAGGAATTATAGGAGCAGCACAATTGTGTCATCAATAGTCCACAGCTCCAGAGAGCCAGTTTTAACCCTGTCCATTGGTCCACTGGTGCTTCCTGTGTGGCGTTTTCCCATTCTCCTTGTATTCATGTGGGTTTCCTCCAGGTGCTCTGCTTTCCCCCCACCTTCCAAACTCGCGTGGGCGGATATGTCAATCGGTCATTATAAACTGGCTCAGGCGTGTGGGGAGTGGCAAAATGTGATGCAGTTGACAGGAGTGAGGGGGGAGCATAATGGGATCGGCGCAGGATTAGCGTAAATGGGTGTTTTGTGTCATTTGTCCCCAGAAGCGGCTGTGGAGGCCAAGTCACTGGGAATATTTAAGGCAGAGATTGATAGGTTCTTAATTATTCAGGGCATGAAGGGACACGGGAAGAACACAGGAGACTGGAGCTGAGAAGGAAAATGGATCAGCCATGATGAAATGGCAGAGCAGACTCGATGGGCCAAATCGCCTAATTGTGCTCCTATATCTTAGCGTCTTATGGTCCAGTGCATGCAACAAGATGTCTGATTCAAAGCATGATGTCAGAATAAGCATTTCTATAGGTCCTCAACTTCACTCAAGGAAGGAAATAGTTCCAGATATGCCTAATTAACTGCTGACATCAGGCAGGGTTAACTGTTGTCACAGAAATATACTGATATACTAGATGGGAACAGAGTTAGTCATTGAGTCATAGAGCACCAAAGCATAGAAACAGGCTATTCAGCCCATCTTGTCTATGACAAACTGTTATTCCTTCATGTCCTGTTGACCTACATCTGAACTATAGCCCTCCTTACCCCTTCTGCCCATGTACTTATCCAAACTTTTCTTAAACATTGCAATTGAATCTGCATCCACCTCTTCCATTGGCAGTTCATTTCACACTCACACCAGCCTCTGAGTGAAGAATCTCCCCCTCAGGTTCCCTCTCAATATTTCACCTTTCACCCTTAACCCATGACCTCTAGTTCTAGTCCTACCCCACCTCAGTGGAAAAATTCTGCTTGCATTTACCCTATATATACTCCTTATAATTTTCTATATCTCTATAAGATCTCCCCTCATTCTCCTATGCTCCAGGGAATAACGTCCTAATCTATTCAACCCCTCCCTATAGCCCAGGTCAGCACCCAGCACCACCTTTGTACATCTCTGTACTCTTTCAATACTATTGATATTTTACCTGTAAGTAAGAGGTGTGTATATTCAGCATTTTTGTTACAATTGTGCAACAGAAATGGCATGGTAGCGTAGTGGTTAGCATAATAGTTTACAGCACCAGTGGCCCCGGTTCAATTCCTGCTGCTGCCTGTAAGGAGTTCGTACATTCTCCCTGTGACCGTGTGGGTTTCCTCCAGGTGCTCCAGTCTCCTCCCACATCGCAAAGACGCGCCCTTCAAGAATTAATAGAATAGCCGAGAAAAATATGTCGGTATGCAAGATAGTCTTTTTCCCGAGTTTAAATAACAAAGTGCCTCAAAGTACATCATTCACATTTTCATTATTATACCAAATGCCTATTGAAGGAGTATAAAAGAGAGGCTTAAACAGGTAGCAGTAGACAACTAGTATTGAGACTCCTCGACTAAATTACTTACCTCCTACACAAAGCTGCCATACTAGTCATTAAAAGCTTATGAAAACACCAAGGCTTCCATTGTGTGTAACGATTTTGACATTTGTCAGGTTATCAGATGCTGAACATATCATGTGTTGTCAACAACAAACAGAACACAGTTGATCTACTTCATTATTCCAATTTCAGTTTATTTTGCGGTTTTGCAAGGTCTCGAATTTCTTTGTCCGCTTTCTCTAGATTTGCTTGCGAGCCTCTCTCCAGTATAGTCCCAATTATGGAATCATTGTCTGAGGATCTCAGTGTGATAGTTTTACTGCATACCTCTGATTCCTATACCTGTACCGTGGGGAGCCATTCCCTGAGGAAAATGCAAGTTGTTCAAGGGGGTTTCATCTGCCAAAGTCAAAGTCAATGTCGAGTTTATTGTCATGTGCGCAAATACATGTATCTGCAAGTGCAACAAAAAGAAATCTTATTTACAGCAGCATCGCAGGCACATAGCATCAAATAAGCATAATTATACACATTTATAAAACATAAATTATACACATTTTTTACAAGAAGGAACAGAATTAGAACAGAAAGCATCTGCTATAGTGCAAAGTGATCAAAGTGGCCATGGTGTTGCTAAGCTGCAGTGATTTGGGGTGTACAGCTTGGTTCAAGAACCAAATGGTTGAATGGAAGTAATTGTTCTTAAAACTGGAGGTACAGGAATTCAGGTTTTCGTACCTCCTGGTAGGTGCAAAAATACGGCATGGCTCAGAAGGTGGGGTCCTTTAAATAATGGATGTTACTTTCTTGAGGCAGTGCCTCCTGTGCATTCTACCAGTGGTAGGAGGAGATGTGTCTATGCTGTGTATTGGGCAGAGTCCATTACTCTCTGAAGCTACTTACATTCCTGTGCATTTGAGTTGCCATTCCAGACCTGTCGTGTCTTCTTTGTGATTCAATCAATATGTTGCGTCCATGATAGGTCCTCTGAGAGGCTGACAACAAGGAACTTGAAGCTGCTCAACTTCTCCACTGCTGAACCCCTCACTGTGGACTGGAGTGTGTTCTAATTTCTCCTTCCTGAAGTCCACAGTCTTGCTAACAAAGGGAGCAAGGTTGTTGTGATACCGCTCAACCAGCTGAGCTATCTCACTCCTGAATGCCTTCCTGTCGCCGTTTGAGATTCTGCTAACAACACTTGTGTCATCAGTGAAGTTATAGATGGCATTTGAGCCTTGCCTAGCACCAAAGTCATGAGTGTAGGGAGAGCAGAGCAGTGGGCTAAGCACACATTCTTAGCCCGTGTTGATTGTCAACCAGATGGAGATGTTATTTCAGGTCCACACTGATTGTGGTCTCCTAATGAGGAAGCCAAGGATCTAGTTGCAGAGGAGCGTAGAGCTTACTGATTGGTACTGAGGGGTTTGACAGGTAAGTATTATTTCCATAACATTTGGAAACTAACAGTATTCCACTCTCTGAACACAACGGAGCACATAGCATATGCATATATGAATGACAATAGGTGTGATACCACTGTGGCCCTTCACCTCAGTACAGCTTAAAATGTTGTCTACCCTAGTAATAGTTTTATCTGCACTGCAAAATTCATGTTCAGATGAAGTTATTTCTTAACCCTTTGATATAATGATAAAGAAAGAATATGCCTTTATAAAATCTCCTTTTAATATAGTCAGAATGCCCCAAGATAATTCATAACAAATAAAGTTCTCCAGAAGTTCATCACCGTCAGTTTATACAAGGCAAAGTCCCATGGTGGTGGCATCTGTCGGTCTCGAGAGACCATGGATCTGCGCCTGGAGTTTCCAGGGCGCAGGCCTGGGCAGGGTTGTATGGGAGACCGGCAGTTGCCCAAGCTGCAGGCCTTCCCCTCTCCACGCCACCGTTGTTGTCCAAGGGAAGGGCACGGACCCATGCAGCTTGGCACCAGTGACATCGCAGAGCAATGTGTTGTTGAGAGCCTTGCTCAAGGACACAAACACGCTGCCTCAGCTGAGGCTCGAACCAGTGACCTTCAGGTTACTAGTCTGATGCCTTGCCCACTAGGCCATGCGCCAACACAAAGTCCCATGGACATGAGTATGAAAATGGACAAATCAACATTTTCAACATGTTTTTAAATGGTTTAACATTTTTGGTTGAGAGTTAAATATCAACAGAACACCAAGGGAAACTCATCATTTTCCTTTAAATAACTTGGTTTGGCCTTGGTTTATTATTGTCACATGTACCAAGATACAATAAAAAGTTTCTTGCATAGTTTATGCAGATCAAGGTACATTGAGCTAGAATAAGGTAAAACAATAACAATGCAGAATAAAGCATAAGTCTACTGGAAAAGGGGCAGAACAGGTAAACAATAAAATGAAAGATCAAAATGAGGTAGATTATGAGGCCAAGAGCCAAATCTTATCAAACAAGTCCAGTCAGGAGTCTGATAACAGTGTGATGGAAGCTGACCTTGAGCCTGGTGCTATGTGATGGGACAGGGAAGAGGAGTGAATGTCCAGGGTCGGTGGGGGTCTTCGATTATGTTGGCTGCTTTACTGTGGCAATGAGAAGTAGAGATCGCGTCCATCTCCTGTGACGGCCTCCTGTGATGTGCTGAGCTGAGTCCACAATTGTCCGCAGTTTCTTGCAGTCACGTACACAGCAGCTGCCATACCAAGCCTTTATGTTTCCAGACACAATGCTTTCTATTGTGCATCAATAAAAACTGGCAAGAGTCCATGAGGAGATGTTGAATTTCTTTAGCCTCCTCAGGAAGCTGAGGCACTGGTGAGCTTTCTTGGCTGTGACATTCATTGCCACAGGTGGCTGTGGAGACCAAGTCTTTGGGTATATTTAAAGTGTACGTTGATATTTTCTTGATTAATAAGGACATCAAAGGTTATGGGAGAAGACAGGAGAATGGGGGTTGAGAGGGATAATAAATCAGCCATGATGGAATGGTGGAGCAGACTTGATGGGCCGAATAGCCTAATTCTGCACGTGTCTTATGACATCAATATGATTGGACCAGATTAAGATTCATTTATTTCTCACATGTATTCAAAGCATACAGTGAAGCGATTTGTTTGTGCTAACAGCCTACACAACCTAACGAAAGGCTGAGATTAGCCCTAAAGTGTCACCACACATTCCATCACCAACATAACATAGAACAATGTACCCATCTAGGAACTTGAAGTTCTCAACCCTTTCAACTTCAACACCATTGATGCAGACAGAAGCATGTGCACCACTTGTAATTCCACACTAGAGCCTTATAATATCCTCCCCAGCATTTAAAAAGCCTCTCCAAAGGCTTCTCGTTGTTGCTTGTCTCTACATAATCTTCCATTTTCTAATTTCTTTCCAATTTCAAAGTTCAAAGTAAATTCAAATAGGTCATTTTCATATCAGAGAATGTATACAGTATACAACCTGAAATTCTTACTCTTCACAGACATCCATGACACAAGAAACCCCAAAGAATGAATGATAGAAACATCAGAACTTCAATTTACTATCAAATTACATATGGCACCAAATACAATCCTGATATTTATTTTCTTGTGGGCATACTTAGTAAATCCAAGAACCAGAATAGAATTTGACACCTTGACCCTGTAGTATCGCTGTCTCATTTGGCTGTATTCATAAGTATTCATGTATGATGAAATGACAATTAAACTTGAATTGAATCGAATCAATGAAAGACCACACCGACTTGGGCATTCAACCAGTGTGCACAAGACAATAAATTGTGCAAATATTAAAATAAATAAATAAATAAATAAATAATCAATAAATATCAAAAACCTGAAATGAAGAATCTTTGAAAAGGAGTCTATAGGTTGTGCCACATTTTAATGATGGGGCAAGTGAAGTAAGAATAAATTATCCCCTTTGGTTCAAGAGCCTGATGGTTGAGGGGTAATAACTGTTCCTGAACCTGATGGTGTGGGTCCTGAGGCTCCTGTACCTTCTTCCCAATGGCAGTAGTGAGGTGAGAGCATGTCTTTGGTGTTGGAAGTCTCTGATGATGGATGCAGCTTTCGTGTGACAGTTCTTTGTGCAGATGTGCTCAACGGTGGGAAGAGTTTTACCTGTGATGGACTGGATCATATCAACCACTTCTCATAGGATTTGTCGGTCATTTGGTATCATTGATTGTTGCCATTGGAAGCTACATCGAAGGAGATTATGGGACTGTTGTAAAAAGGCCTAAATATACCTCCACATCCAGAAGTAGTAAAATTTTCCTTGCTATTTTGTCAATATGAAGGTTTTTTTGTGATGTCATTGTACACTCAACACTGGTAATAACCTGCAACTCTCTAATCAAGCGTTTGATTGAATTATTAAGCAAGATGTGTGAGAAGCTTGCCCGTATGGTCCTCTTTATCTCTTTGTCTTTGTCTCTCATCTGAAGTCAAAATGGTGCTAAACGGTGACTCCTTTGCTTTGCAACTTCAGAAACAGCTCTATTTCTATCTTTGGATCTCTATTTCTATCTCCTTTTTTTCCCCTTTTCAGGGTTCTTTTTGATGCCGACTCTCCTGGCGCAGAGCTTGGAAGAGGTGACGCAACAGACTTTTAACATCGTAAATCAGCGAGTTGTTTGTTATGTCTCCCCTCTCGCTGTGAAATGGGGACACCTCTTTTTCCCTTATTAGAAAGAAGGAGCGCCTCTGGTATGTCAAATTACTGGGTGAACGAGTAGTTTTTGGGTTACTGCAAGTCTGTGTCTTTACTGATGCTTTGCTGTACGCTTGAGTGCTCGGTGGAGGGCGCTGATGCTTTTTTGCTGGTGGGGGTGAGGGGAGTCATTGCCTTGCTGCTGCTTGAGGGTGGGAGGGGGAGCTGGGGAGGAGGGGCTTTGGGGTTCTAACTTTTAACTGCCATTCATTCTTTGGGGCACTCTGTTTTCATTGATGCTTGTGAAGAAAAAGTATTTCAGGATGTACATTATATACATTTCTTTGACACTAAATGTATCTATTGAAACATTGTAATTTATTGAAACCTATTTTCACTAGTTGTAAACTTCCTTGCCCTGGGTAAAAGATTGTGACCAACCACTCTACCTAGGCCCCTTGTTACTTTACAGACTCTATACCCAACAGGTTTCTTCATCCCAGGAACACAGTGCCAGCTTTCCAGTCTCTCCTTAAAACTCAAGCCCTCCAGTTCCCTAAACATTCTTGTCAATCTTTGCCTCACCCTCTGCATCTTAAACCCATTTTCCCTAAAGCATGGGAAGCTGGACTGCACTCAACATTGCAAGTGCAGTCTCACTTGGAATATGATGTCCCAACTCTCGTATTTAATACCCTGACTAAGAAAAGCAAGTGTCTAACACCACTCTGTCTAACAGAATCACCATTTTCAGGGAGGTGAATACAGAGGATTCTGGTTAATTAGGCCATCGGTTAATTGAGCAGTCACATTTGGGACAAGTCTTAAAGAACGAAAAATAATCAAGAAACTAGCTGGGTTCCCTTTGTTTATTTGGGACACTATCCCACTTAATTGGAGCAGGGGTTGTTGTTGAATAGTTTTAACTTGCGTCGGTCACGTGCACTTCAATGCCATTTGACACTACACTCTGCTTCGAGCAAGCAGTTTTTAAAAAGTATCAGTTGCACGTATTTGCAATCAAAAAGCAGCAATTTTTGTCACTGACAGTCAGTGAGGAATGAGCAGTAAGACAATTCAGAACTGTTTTGCTCGCTGCAGTTTCAAGCATTCAGGCTTGGAGATGCCGGAAATGGCCAGGAGTGAAAATGAAACGAGTTCACTGTTTCACTACTTCAACAAGTTTGTGGCTATGAAGAATTTGAAGGTACCAACAATCACCTGAACATTACAAAGAAAATGAAGATTTGGAGGATGCAATCATCAAAAACATTGTATGAAGCCAGGTCCTGCACTGATTCCGTTCATCTACAGTCAAAAGAATGTTACGTGGATGAATTCCTCAATCAATAACTATTAGGATCTAATGCACAGTTTTATAGTACTGCAGTGTTCTAATTTGTTCTATATTTCATTTAAATACATAAGTTGTTACTCTGTTTATTTTGTACCTTTTTAACTATTTTCTATGAAACTTTGGCTGATGGAGGCAGCCACTTAATTGGGCCAAAATGTACAGGTCCCAATGAGTTCCAATTAACCACTGTACTAGTACCACTTGGTCTCTCTGTTCTCTTTGATACTGAGGTTCCACTGTTGCTAGTCTGACCTGTCAGTGAATTGATGAAGCATCGTTGACCTGAAGGGTTAAATCTGCTTCTCTTTCCGTTGATGCTGCCTGACCTGCTGAACGTTTCCCGCAGAATGAAAGGGTTAACGTATGAGAAGGGTTTAATGGCTCTCGCACAGTACTCACTGGAATTTTGAAGAATGGGAGGGGCGGGGGGGGATCTCATTGAAACCTACTGATTATTGAAAAGCCTGGATAGGGTGGATGTGCAAAGGATTTTTCCATTAGTGGGAGATTCTAGAACCAAAAGGCACAACTTTAGAACAGAAGGACGTCCCATTAGAACAGACGAGAAGGAATTTCTTTTGCCACAGGGTAGTAAATCTGTGGAATTCATTGCCATAGACAGCTGTGGAGCCAGAGTCATTGGGTACACTTAAAGAAGAGGTTGATAGGTACTTCATTAGTAAGGGCATCAAATATTATGGAGAAGGCAGGAGAATGGGGTTGAGAGGGAAAATAAATCAGTTATGATCAAATGGCAGAGCAGACTCGATGGGCCGAATGGCCCAGTTCTGCTCATATGGTAATTTCTCATTCCTATTTATTCATGATGCAGAGTGAGTGTTCACCAGAATTTCTACCCATTCTGCGCTCCCAGCTGCCTGCATATCTCCAACGATATTGGACAGTGAGTTGAGTAAAGGCCTAGTCTCCAGAGTCTAAATGCACAGAGGCACTGCCATCAATTAACTTTAATTAAACCGGTGGGTTGACCTCAAGGGGACTCGAACTGTGCTGCAACATATACATAAAAACAAGTGTGCACTCAACCAGTGTGAACATGCCTTAAGCCTGACACGCAAAGACGAGTGGATTTTACTGAGCCTTCCGCATTTTCTAAAGGTAAAGAAAGGTCAGCTTTATTTGTCACGTGTACACATACATATGTCGTTTTGCGACAATGACCAACACTGTCAGAGGCAGCCCTCGAGCGTTGCCAAGTTTCCATGCCAACATAACATGCCCACAACTCACTAACCCTAACCGTACTTTGGAAGGAGGGTGGGAGGAAATCAGAGCACCCAGAGGAAACCCACATGGTCACAGGGAGAACGTATAAAATCTTTGGAGACAAACCCCGATCGGTAGTTGCTGGCAGTATAAAGCAACTCAGCTAACCAAAGGCTCAGTCATCTCCACCAACCTTACACAGAAGAAAATAAAAGGTAGACTAAAAGATGCAAAGTTTGTAGGATCTTCCTTGAAAGATTAACAACCTTAAATGAGCAGCAGGAGAAACTCGTGTAAGAATTAAAAGAAAATCCACAGTGCTGAAAAGTAAAGGCTATAAACTGCCAGAAAATAACTGCTCATTGTACCAAATAGGAGCACCTACTCCAGAAAAGAGATGCAAGAGACTGCAGGTGAGACTACCACCTCTTGCACCAACCTTCCCCATCACCTCTTTATATTGACTATCTCCCTATATCTATTTGGCCTGCAGAAGGCTCTTTACCTGAAACATCAGCTGTCCATTTCCCTCCACAGACGCTGCCTGACCCATTGAGTTCCTCCAGCTCCTTAAACACAAGAGGTCCAGCAGATGCTGAAATCAAGAGTCACGCAAACAAAATGCTGCAAGGACTCAGCAAGTTAAAGAAACAGTTGACGTTTCGGTCCTAGACCCTTCATTGGTTCATTGGCTATATTTAAGAGGAAGTTAGATATGGCCCTTGTGGCTAAAGGGATCAGGGGGTATGGAGAGAAAGCAGGTACAGGGTTCTGAGTTGGATGATCAGCCATGATCATACTGAATGGTGGTGCAGGCTCGAAGGGCCGAATGGCCTACTCCTGCACCTATTTTCTATGTTTCTATGTTTCATCAGGACATGAGATATATTGGAGGCAATATTTATGACCCATCTTTAATTGCCCCAGAGAAGGTGACAGCAGCATGGAAAGCCATGTCAGAAAGCAATGAAGAGTCAACTGTAATGAGCTCTTTTACATCCCACCAGACTCAAGGGCAACTTCTATCCCATTATAACTATTGAGTGTCCTCGAGTGTGATAATTCTTGACCTCACAATCAACCTCATTGTGGTATTACCTTCACTGCCTGCACTTTCTCTGTAACCGTAAAACTTTATTCTAAAGTTCAAAGTACCTTTAATATCAAAGTATGTACACTTTATACAACCTTGAGATTCATCTCCTTACAGGCAGCCATGGAACAAAGAACCCCAGTAGAATGCATTAAAAACAAAAGAAGACTGTTGAACTCCCAGTGTGCAGAGAGAGAAAAAAACAATCGTGCAAGCAATCAGCATTCAGAACTGAAGTTCACAATGCCAGGCATCACTGCAGCTGATACAGAAAGCTGCAGTCCAGCACAGAGTCAAGCAAACTCCGCAGGGCAGCGAGCCGAATTGGCCTGACTCTCACCTCCGACCCCAACACCCTGACCTTTTCAATCCAGCCCTGTGCTTAAATTGTCCAAACCTTGGGTTGTCCTCGCCCTCGGTATCAGGCTCTGTCACCTCAATGAGACCAGTACCAGACCTTTCCAATTCCGCTCAGCTCCCCAATCGATCAAACCTCAGAATGTTCATCACATCACCTCGCCTCCACCTCATCAAATTACCCAAACTTTTCAATTCAGCCTGGCTCTTGAAGCGATCAAACCTCAGATCTTTCCGTGCCTTGGCATCCTGATAAAGGGTCTCAGGCTGAAATATTGACTCTTTATTCCTCTTGTATAGATGCTGCCTGACTTGCTGAGTTCCTCCAGGTGTAGGTAGGTGTGTGTGTGTGTGTGTGTGTGTGTGTGTGTGTGTGTGTGTGTGTGTGTGTGTGTGTGTGTGTGTGTGTGTGTGTGTGTGTGTGTGTGTGTGTGTGTAACTGCATCCTGTTATTGTTTTCACTTTAACCACCTCAGTGCACTGATATGATTAAATGATCTGATCTGTACAGATGGCATGCAAAATAAAAGGTTTTTACTGTACCTTGGTATATGTGACAAATAATAAACCAAATTACCAACTTAATTTAAAAAGTTTGCTCTATAAACATTCCCCATGAACACTACATTAGATTGAAAATATTATTATCATCCACTTTAATTTCTCAGTCTGTTAAGCCTCAGCTCATTCAGAGATAATTCGCTGTCCAAATTAACCAATTGCACCTGAATTGCATTACTTATTCTGTTGATTGCTAGCCCTCCATCAGTCCCTCGACACTGAATCACAATCATTGCTAGAGCAGCGCTTTTATTTACTTTATTTTAATTAGAGATAGAGCTCAGAACAACCCCTTCGAGCCACGTCACCCCACAACCCTGATTAACCCTGACCTAATCAGAAGGAAATTTACAATGACAAATTAACCTACCTTGTACGTCTTTGGACTGCGGGGAGCAACCGGAGCACCCAGGGAAAACCTATGCATTCCATGGGGAGGACGTACAGAGACCCCTTACAGAACGGAGCTGGAATTGAACTCCAAACTCCAGAACTCCCTGAGCTGTGATAGCATTGCACTAACTGCTACAATAACGGGGCGCCCTAGTAAGATCTTATCATACACTCAGTAGTCATAACTGTGGGATAGAAGCTGCCCTTGAACCTGGTGGTACGTAAAAGAGTTCATTACACTTGACTGTTAATAAGGCATAGCATATTGTATGGAGGTACAGCAAGACAACTCACCATCACATTTCACAGGCAAATAAGTCTGCACAACAAATATGACCGTCAGCATATCACATGTAGGAATTATGAAATATACTCATCAGTAGATTCTTATCTTAAGGTATCCTGATTCCTTTCTGGAGTAACAAACAAGATGCAGGAGGGTGGAGGAACTCAGCAGATCAGGCAGCGTCTGCAGAGGGAAACGGACCGTCGACGTTTTGGGTCAAGACACTCACTCATTAGGCGCTGCCTGACCT
The DNA here is from genome assembly GCF_048418815.1 of Hemitrygon akajei. Classification (NCBI taxonomy): domain Eukaryota; kingdom Metazoa; phylum Chordata; class Chondrichthyes; order Myliobatiformes; family Dasyatidae; genus Hemitrygon; species Hemitrygon akajei. Next base: position 19,252,678 of record NC_133135.1, read on the forward strand.
GCCGAGTTCCTCCAGCATTTGCTGCGTGCTACTCTTTATTTTCCAGGACCTGTAGAACCTCTTGTGTTTATGTTATTGAAAATAAATCCCTCTTTGTTTGTAACCCAGCAGAATGACTCCCATTTTACCACAGGATTCTGCCTTCCACGGGTGCACTGTACAAGAGGTTTAACAATGGACCAAGTAACATGCTGGAGATAAAGCACTCTAATACCCCATCACAGCAGAGTAGTGGTTAGCACAATCCTATTACAGCTTGGGGCACCCAAATTCAGATTCTGGAGCTGTCTGTAAGGAGTTTGTACGTCCTCCCCATAAATGTGTGGGCTTCTTCCAGGTGAACACACTCCAAAGACGTACCGATTAGCAGGTTGATTGGTCATTGTAAATTGTCCTGTAATTGGGCAAGGGTTAAATAGTTGGGTTGCTGGTGGCACAGCTCGAAGAGCCAGAAGGGCTTGTTCCACGCTGTATCTCTAAATAAATAAATACTCCCATAGATAAATAAATCATCATCATTACTCTCTTCCAAGGCTAATTCATCATTTGTCTGAGTCAGTGGCAAGTTTGGCAATATTCAGATGGCTCCGTATATTATCAGCTTGCAGTTTGGCCAGTACTGCCAAGAACAGTCTGGTGCTGTCACTGTCCTCATCACTGTGGCAAAGGACCAACAGGCTCCTTCCACGGCATCCCAGGATGTTGCTAATTCGAAACCTTAAGATTCCTCAAAATATTCTGATGTGAATGTGTAGGCTGTAAACACTTCTTCCTTGGCAGAAGAGGTCCTAGTCACTCGGCATCCTTTTCGTACCATTTTACCCAAAGTTCAACTTCCCTGTGGACGGTCCCAAGCCTGGCATTCGGCTAGCAAACCCATCCCCGAAAACTCAGAGCCAAAGACCTCGTCCCTGGGAGAGGAATGATCTTCACCTAGACTGTCCCAGGACCGAAGACTCTGGTTGCTGTCGGCAGCCTATACCATGGAGATGATGGGCTTAAGTAAGTAAGTACCTAATGTTCAGGAGGAAATAAACACATGAATAGAAGACAATGATAAACACAAGAGATTCTGCTGATGCTGGAAATCCAGAGTATACAAATCCACACACAATGCTGGAGGAGCTCAGCAGGTCAGGCTGCATCTATGGAGGGGCTTTATTAAGAGCCAACATTTCTGGCCGAGACCCTTCATCAGGCCTGGGAAAAAAGATGCCACGGCCCCAATTAGAGATGAAAAAATCCAGAGTGAGAAGAGCAGAGCGGGTGTCCCTGAAGAAGAGAAAGATTGAAGATGGGAGAAGGGGTCATCAGTGCAGGGTGGGCAATTCTGGCTGAAGAAGTGGGCTCAGAGATGGAGGTGATGGAAGGAGAACGTGGTGTCATGGCAGGAATGGATGTCAAAGAGATGCAGAAGACAGTGACTTTATTTAGCACAGTTGCTGAATGAGAACATTCATTAGTAAACCTGTTTTTTTGCTTCAATAGTGAATAGGGTGACTGTTGGACTGTGCAGAAAACTGATGCATTTTTGTCCAGTGTAGGCTGGATGCATCACAGCTTGGTATGTTAATTACTCTGCCCAAGACTGAAAGAAATCTCAGAGTTGTTGGAGACAGCTCAGTCCATCATGAAAACTCGCCACCTTCCCACAACCTTGGGAAGGCAGCCAACATAATGAATGACTGGGCATTCTCTCTTCTCGCCCCCCTTCCATCAGGCAGAAGATAGAAAATCTTGGAAACACACATCACCTGGCTCAAGGACTGCTTCTAGCCCACTGTTATAATTCTATTGAACAGACTTCACGGACAATAAACTCTGGATTTCACAACCTACCTTATTACGGGCTTGCACTTTTGCAGTATTGTAAGCAGTTTTGAGCCCCTTATACGAGAAAGGATGAGCTGGTATTGGAGAGGACCCAGAGGGAGTTCATGAGTGTTCCCAGGATTTTAGAAATGACCTTTATAAATCAGAGCATTGGGTATAGGAGTTGGGATGTAATGTTAAAATTGTATGAGGCATTGGTGAGGCCAAATTTGGAGTCTTGTGTACAGTTCTGGTCACTGAATTATAGGAAAGATATCAACAAAATAGAGAGAGTACAGAGGACATTTACTAGAATGTTGCCTGGGTTTCAGCACCTAAGTTACAGAGAAAGGTTGAATAAGTTAGGTCTTTATTCTTTGGAACGTAGAAGGTTGAGGGGGGACTTGATAGAGGTATTTAAAATTATGAGGGGGGTAGATAGAGTTGACGTAGATAGGCATTTTCCATTGAGAGTAGGGGAGATTCAAACAAGAGGACATGAATTGAGAGTGAAGGGGCAAAAGTTTAGGGGTAACACAAGGGGGAATTTCTTTACTCAGAGAGTGGTAGCTGTGTGGAACGAGCTTCCAGTAGAAGTGGTAGAGGCAGGTTCGATTTTGTCATTTAAAAAAAAATTGGATAGGTATATAATGGAGGGTTATGGGCTGAGTGCAGGTCGGTGGGACTAGGTGAGAGTAAGCATTTGGCACGGACTAGAAGGGCTGAGATGGCCTGTTTCCGTGCTGTAATTGTTATATGATTGAAAGGATATGAGGAGTATTTGATTGCTCTGGGCCTGTACTCGATGGAGTTTAGAAGAACGATGGGGAATCTCATTGACACCTATTGAATACTGAAAGGCCTAGATAGAGTGGATGTGGAGAATACATTTCCTGTACTGGGGGAGTTTAGGATCAGAGGGCACCACCTGAGAAAAGAGGAACAGCTATTTAGAACAGAGATGAAGAGGAATTTCTTTAGCTAGAGGTTGGTGAATCTGTGGAATTTATTGCCACACAAGGCTGTGAGGCCAAGTCATTGGGTCTATTTAAAACAGAGGTTAATGGTTACTAATTATTTTTATTTGTTTATTGAGATATAGCATGCAATAGGCCCTTGCAGCTCATCAAGCCACACCACCCAGCAACCCCCAATTTAATCCTAGCCCAATCACAGGACTATTTACAATGATCAATTAACCTACCAACCAGTACGTCTTTCGACCTTGGGGGGAAACTGGAGCACCCACGTGCTTACAGGAAGAACGTACAAACTCCTTACAGGCAGCGGCAGGTATTGAACCCAGGTCGCTGGCACTGTAAAGCATTGCACGAACCTCTACGCTAGCGAGCCCCCCCCCCCTCCAATTAGCAAGGGTGTCAAAGGTTATGGGGAGAAGGCAAGGGAATGGAGTTGAGAGGGATATAAATCAGCCATGGAGTGGCAGAGCAAACTCAATGGGCTGAATGGCCTAATTCTGCTCCTATATTTTATAGCTTTATTGTCTGCTTGCATTGCACTTTCTCTGCAACTACTATTCTGCATTCTGTTATTGGTTTTCTCTTTATATGTCTTCCATGTACAAGATTCAAGATTCAAGCTTATTGATCACGTGTACATCAAAGCATTCAAGGAAATGCACGACTTGCGTTAACAGCCATAACATCCCAAAGATGCGCTGGGGTCAGCCCACAAGTGTCACCACACACTCCGGCGCCAGCATAGCATGCATCACACAGATGTGATGAAATGATTCATATGGATGTAATATAAAACAAAGTTTTTCCACTGCCTGTCACATGTATATATTGTACATGTGACAACAGTAAACCAATTACAGATTCCTTGTTGCTTTACAGTGTAGCAGATATTGAATTTGCCCTTATATTTTAGTGCTCCTCATTCCAAACGTTCCTCTCACTTCCATCACTTGGGCTTTTCCCATTTCTCACCAGTTGTTCAATACCACTTTATACAAAGGACTTCAGCCAGTATGCCTTGCTGCTCCAACAGTTACAGGTTCTACAACGTGCACTCACTCTTGGGTTTTGTTTTGACTTGTGAGTCCTGTTATTATTAATGCATTCAGGCTATACTGTATATTCATTGGATGCAGGAGCAATGTTTAAAAGGGAAATTGTTTTCCACGTAACGTATCTGCAGAAATATGGAACATAGAGTACTACAGCACAGAAACTGGCCCCATCTACTGCATGCCGAACTATTATTCTGCCTTGTCCCATCAATCTGCACCTGGACCATAGCCCTCCTTATCCCTCCCACCCATGAACTTATCCAAATTTCTCTTAAATGTTGAAATCAAACCCACATCCATCACTTCCACTGGCAACTTGTTTCCACTCTCTCACCGTCCCCTGAGTGAAGAAGTTCTCCCTCATGTCCTCTTTAAACATTTCACTTTTCACCTTTAACCAATGACCTCTAGTTCTAGTCTCACCCAGCCTCAGCGGAAAAAGCCAGCTTGCATTTACCCTGTCTATACCTCCCACCATTTTGTATAGCTCCATCAAATCTTCCCTCATTCTCCAATGCTCCAGGGAATAATGTTCCAACTTATTCAACTTGTCTGTGTATCTCAGGTGCTCAAGTCCCAGCAACATCCTTGTAAGTTTGTTCTATGTCCTCTCAATCTTATTTGCATCTTTCCTGTACGTAAATAACCTGCACACAATACTGCAAATTAGGCCTCACAATGTCTTATACAACTTGAGCATACTATCCCCCATTCCTAATGCTTTGATTTATGAAAGCCAACATGCCAAAAGCCCCCTTAACATAATATTTGCTTTTAATCACATGTACAGCAATCACACCATCTACTTCAATACAGGCATACCTCATTCATTTCAATGCACATTGTCCCTACATACATTCAGTGGCCTCTTTATTAGGTACACCTGCACGCTAAAGCAAATATCTAATCAG